>NC_038241.2:37886729-37970940 GCF_000004515.6 Glycine max
TCCCATAATATTCAGCAATGTCCAGTGGCTCAACCAATAGCTTATAGAAGTGTGAAGTATAGACCCACTTGGCTCTCTTGTCAAAATCATGAGGTAGCTCACCCCTTTCCAACATGTCAATAACGTTGTTCCAAAACCTGGCAAGCTTGCAACGGTTGATGTTGACTTTCATGCCCCTTTTGGAACTGGAAGAGTTCCTGCTTTTGAATGAGTCATAATAACCCATTTGGTCATCTTGTTTTTCGCACCAAGTCTTGTACCATTCTATTTGCGCTCTATAAGGTACCACCTTGGATAAGCTCAGTGCTAGGCTTGCAGCATTCAGGGTTGGTGAAGGACCCATTCTCCTTGTTGTCTTCAGACATTCCTTGGCGGATGTAATAGCTGATTCCTGTTGGTTACATCACAGTAACTTGTTCAGTGAAAATAATCATGAATGGATAACATAACTATATAAGTGAGAAAGCACTGCAAAAATCATAGACACTGCTTTCCCAATAGAGTCCCCCTTCAGTTCTTGAAATTGTTTAGTCATAATCACCTTAATCTTTAACTCTACCAAGATTTGCAAAATGTCCTTTAATCTTTATTGTTAAAGAAAAATGTTGGAATAAAAGGACAGACTAAAGTGAAGAAATTTTGTAAAATCAAGAAAAAGTGAGTGTTTTGTAAATTTAGGGACTAAAGTGAAAGATGGTCATGCTGTGTTTGGATATACATCCCAACACATGGCTTCTGCTGAACGTGGATCTATCGTGAGGAAACATGTTACCACACGTGTGGATAATCTAAGAAAATAAGTGGAGATTTATTCTTCCTACTTTGTATGAAATGAAAAAATAGATTCGAATTTGGTATTTGAAGGTTTAAAGAAGAGACAGGATATTGTCATCATCCGCCTATTGTAAAAGCTTTAAGTTGTTTAGGTGATACTGTATAGGCCCACCTAGCACCACTTAAATCTTTTAGAATCTGAATCTACGAACCCACAAAGCTTTAACTGTTAGGTACACACATGAATCATTTTATATTACATCTATTATAGATATTGCAATTACCTGGTTTGCTATGCCAGAAGACTGAATGGCCAATTCAAGCCCTGCTTCATAGCTCGAATCAGGAATGCTCTTTTGCATGGAGTTGCTCTGATACAATGTTTGTGCAGACATTTTATTGACATAATCCCCATATTTCAGATGGTCCTCAATACTACTAGCTGGAGAACTAGTTGCAAGCGTCAAGTGCATCATCTTTATAATAGCAGCTGAACTATCCACACACACGGCTCCTTCTTCTGAGACAAAAAAGTAGCTCCCAAAAGGGTGAAACAAAATTGGCACTGATGTTTCTCCATCTTGTGTTGCCGTTTCCAAGTAATCTACTACAGCAGTGAACAACTTATCTTTCTCTTTTTCAGATATCTGATTTGCAAGCTTCCCCATATCTGGTGAAGTCATCGACAAGTGCCAAAACTGTAGCAGGGAATTTAACTGAGTAGAGAGAGAGGTTATAGGGGCAAAGAGCAACCTTGGCATTATGTCATGCTTTGACACCACGTGGCAGAAGTTGCCACCCCATCTTTCTTTGAAAATGATTTGGGAAAAGGACTCGTTCCCAAGCAATGGTGCCCCATAAGTGATGCACAATACTGACACTGATGAAGAGATGGATTGGAGGTAGGACAGAAGCCAGAGTGTGCACAAAGAGGCAGTGGCTCCTCCAATGGAATGTCCAGTGATGACAACTGATTTAGTGTCTTTGCTTCCCACTATTTCCAACATCTGAATTGCAACGCTAATTTTCAACAGTTAGTTAAGAATATGAATAACAGAATAAGATTCCAGTGAAAGAAATTTGAAGAACAAAAGAAAATGTTATTTAAAGATTTTAATATGAATAATTACTGATGAATAAAAACTTCGGATTTTAACTTCATCTAGTATGATTTACCAATTGAAAAAGAAAAAGCAAAGGTTACTCTCAAAATTGACCCATAAAGTGGTAATCATCTAATTAAAAATGGCCATTGCTCCGATGGACCACTCCATAGGTGATCCACTATACACCGTTTATTTTCAGCTGTCAGATCAATTAAGGTGCAAAGTTTTATTATACACTCTCCCATATTATAACTTTCCCCTTCTTCATCTTCTCTGTAATCCTCTCCCTCTCTTCCTGCAACCTCCATGGTGCCTCCGCCGCTATGTGCCGGGTGCCGCCACCACTTTTTTCTCCTGCTTCTCATCCGTACTCTCCCTCTCCCGCAACCTCCGATGGAACCTCCAAGCCACCGCTCGCACCTTCACTTTCTATCTCTGTGAAAATCAAAACCCATCCACTATCTCTGAAAATCAAAACCCAATTCTTATTCTTATTCAAGAATAAAACAAACCCATAAATTTAAAACCCACCCCATTACGGTGCATCGTATTTTTCCTTCCTCTTTCTTATCTCGCCACATCAATGCAAATCAGGAATTTGAAAAGCATGGTATGGCATCAAGCAGAAACGGAGCGTATCAAACATTTGAACCGTAAATTAGGGATTCAAATTCACATGTGTCTCCCTCGCTGCGGCAACGAACAAAACTGAGGCAGGAGACGGCGGAGGACATTATTCTCCCTTCATTGTACAGAACCTTGTTGAAAAAAATGCAGATCCATCGGAAAAAACTTGCGTCCAAAAAAATAAGGTTTCACTTTTATGAACGCAAGAACAAAATTGTAGAAAAAGTTTTTGATTTTTTACACCCCGGTGTTGTTGCTGATAACTCACTTGCCGTAGCCGTGTCGCTGGAGGTGCCGATTCGGAGTCGCAGGAGGCCAAGATCGGCAATCACTAGGATCTCGTTGCGAACGGTCAAGATGATGGTGTCGATGACGTCGCTAATGTCATCGTCAACGGCGCGATTTCAGAGTGGTTGAAGGCTAAGAGCCCGCAGTTACAGGAAGAGCTCATGGTCAATGTTGTGAAGCGGAAGTGATGAATCTGAAGGAGATGACAAGAAATTAAAAGAGGAAAAAAACGTCTCCGCCGCCGGTAATTTCCACGCACGGCAAAGAGCGGCGGAGGCATCATGGAGGTGGTAGAAGAGGGAGAGGATTACTGAGAAGATAAGATGGGAAAAGTTATAATATGGGAGGGTGTATAATAAAAATTTGCACCTTGATTGATCTGAGGGCTGAAATAATAGTAGTGGACCACCGGAGCAATGGGCATTAAAAATACATGGTATGGTACGACTTAAAGTTACGGTCCTTTGGCGTGAATTGTGAAAATGAAACTCTTTTCTCTGCACACGTGAAAAGGTCATTTTCAAAATTAAGCCAACTCTTTTTGTTCAATTTGACAAGGTGAGTCAAGAGTGCCCACTACGCCAAGGCTCGAGTCTTGTTTTCTTGCTCCCGACTTCGGCATAATAATAGAGATTTGATGTGAAGGGGATATCCTATTCTGCTGTGATAATTATGTGATCTAAAACAACTATGGTAATAAAAGTTGGATCTAACCCACCCAAGTCACAAAGACATGTTTCAGATATAATATTTTTCACGTGAATATTTTTTATGTGTTATCTAAATCTTATTTTATTTTGCAGTTTTATATATTTATTTCTAAATCCTAGTATAAAAAATCATCTCTTTCTTTAACATCCCGTTAAAGAGAAAGAAGATGAGCTTAATTTGAATGCACTCTCGGTCTAAACTGTCAACTAATTAAAAAGCATAATAAATATAATTTTTAAAATGATTATTATAAAAATCAAATAATTAATCATAAAACTCGTTGTGAAAAAAAAAGTGTAATAGAGTTTTACAGAATCATCCCATATAGTATTTTTCCAAAGAAAATAACAAATAAAATGATACATGAGTATTTAAAAATGATTTATGAGGGTTTCATTTACCGGTCAACTAATGCTGGTGGAGAGTGAAGACAAATTGTTGCGTCATAGATATTTGTCCATTAACAAACGCCATCTTAGACATGGCAACAAAATTTGTATCCATGAATACGCATTTTAACACGTTCCGACTTTAACGGATAATCCTTAAGTTGATTCGGATTTGAGTTTAAATTTTTCCAATAATCAAAAAATCGAGTACATATACGAAATTACTACATGCTTTCCGACCCTCAATCCGGACATGTCCTGCCACTAAAATTTTTGAATAATTTAATAAAAAATCTAGAATTTTTATTATTTGTTAATTTTATTTTAGAATTTTTATATAATTTAATATTATTTTCTTAATGATTTTTGTAGACACATGTGCTATAATAAATTTATTAACATATTTAAAAATAAATATTTAACAATTAATTTATTTATTCTAAAATCAATTTTTTAATATTTTTTTTAAAAAAATTATTTTTTTAATTTAAATCGGACACGGAAAAAAGTCTCGGAGATAAATTAAAAATTATTTTTTTAATTTAACCTGCCCATCAAATATACTTATGATGACATGTCAGAGAATTGGAGTGGGAGACAATAACCATAATGATGAAGGATTGAACGAGGATAATGGAAGTCTTTCTTTACGTCATTATTTACTCTGCAAATTGATCCCACTCTCATCTTTTTTTTATGGCACGATTTGCTTGGTGATGGCGGCAACTGTTACTTAAAAGTATAAGTCGACCATTTAAAATTGCCAAATTGGAATCTTGGAGCATTTAACATTTATTTATTTATTTTGCTTATAAATTGTTTTAGGCACTGATCAAGGTGGCTTGGTTGTTAGCCGCCCCTTTATAAAACGATAGCCCATAGGGACCCATGTCTGAGAATATGAGGTCATACGGGACCGTTCACATTGCAAAAATGTTTTTTGCTTTTTATACATTTATTATGATTATTGTAATTGATGATAAATACGAAAGTCATCAATCATCGCCGAAACAACGATACAAAACGGACACGGAATGCAACTTTTGGGTTAAAATTCAGATGCAACTTTCTCGACAAAAAATTGCTGTATAATAGAACAAAGGGACGACATGTTATTGTATCCCTAATATAATAATTATATTTCGTTTTTCAATTAAAAACTGCACTTATCTTTTTAACTAATACTTTTAGGAACTAATAAATATTTACAAAATAAAAAAAAACATATGAAACTTTAAGAGTGGGGATATTTGTAATATAATTGACAGTTGCTTTGATGACATTTAAAGTGTTAGGGCACTATAAATAAAGAGGAATTGATGAAAATTAAATGTTTAAATAATAATAGTAACATCAAAACAACAATGATATCTTTTTTCATTCCCATGTACCAAGAAAACAATAATGATATAGTATAACATACACCACATGAACACATAATAATTTACCTATTTTATATTCCAAAACTTAGTACTTATAATTTATTCTAAGATTAGCTCAAACCTCAGTTGGCAGACTTTAGTCTATATTTCGAAATTGGACGGTATTTCCATTTCATTAAATTAATATGCTATCTTTTATCCCTTTTCAATCATAATTATAATAAATTAAATTAATTATTTCAATTTCTTAACAAAAAAATCCCCTTGTTTTATCTTTTCTCTAAGCCTCATTCTCGTACCTTTTGAATGTTTTACCTTTACCTTAATAATTTATAGTACTAAATAGTTATCTAAATACGCTGCTGGTAAAAGCACTTAAAGAATTGAAAATTGAGAACGAACCTGGTTCTGGAAAGAATTGAAAAGTGAGAAGAAGAGATTGAGCATGCCGGCGTGAACCATGACCGGCTCCTCCCCTTCCTTGCTCCGCCGCGACGAAAACAGAGGAACACCGCCGATGCTGTCCAACGGAATCAAACTTCTCCAATTCGGGTCGGACTCGCCGGCCATGTGGACGCCGGAGAAGGCGACGTAGACGGCGGCGCCGACGCGCTCCGTTACGAAGGTCCGGAAGGGAGTGGCGTTGGCCTGGCTGCAGAGGCGCCATGACTCCGACAGCAGCGGCGTGGACGAGACGAAGGTTGCGAGCATCTCGCGGGACTCAAACCTGCCACCACGGATCGATTCGATTCTACTCAACTCAATTGCTTCCACTTTTCCTCGAAAGTTTCGAGGCTTTGAATTTTCTTTATTTTAATTTTGCTTTTGGAAAAAATGAAGACCGAGGAAGGGAAGAGATAGATAGAAAGAAAGAAAGAAAGAAAGAGTGAGTACTTACGGTGAAGTTTCGTTGGAAGCCATGCGCATGGAAATGAAATAATGGGTTTTTTTTTTCTTCCTTGTTTCTTACGTTGCTGTTGTTGGAGTCTTGCGGAGACTGGAATTCGAGAAACTTTGAATGAAAGAACTTGAATTTGCTACCTTTTGAATATTGCATATATAAGCTCTTAGACCACTTCAATTCTTTTGCTTTTTCTATTTTTAAATTCAGTACTATAATATAAAAAGTAAGAAATCTATATAGAGATTAACTATTAACGCGCTGATAAAAAAAAAAAAAAAAAAACTAACGCGGGATGGATCAGGTGGCAAGAGTATACTTCTATACTAGATACGCCATTTTTATAATGCTATGACTTTAAGTAACTTTAAAAGTGTGTTTACTTAGTTTGATGAAATAATTATGCAATGAATTTTTATCCTACGAAAGCTTGCATTATAGTTTTAATTTTTTTTTAAAAATAAATAAATTAAAAATATTTTGATCAATTACTTAAAGGTTTTCAAGACAAAATTAAAAAATTCTTGCGTTATTTTTAAAACTTAAATAAAATTTATAAAATATTTAAGTATTATTTTAATATTCTTAATTTATTTTATTTCTATATAGAAGAAAATAAAACCTATTGTGTACTGTTTTAGTAAGTATATATATCGTAACTCCAAGGAACCGGCAGTGACTTCTGAATTAAAGTTACGTTGTGGTCAAGATTTTATTATTAAAAAGATTTACTCATGTGTGAAAAATAATGTTATAATAATTACCGCTTTACATCAAACCTATTTTTTAGAAGAAGAAAAAAATATTAGTTTGAAAATGGATAAAAATTACTCCACATTATCATCTCACGATTTACTCCTATAAATTATAAGAATGAATATGATATAGTGACATATGCAAAAACAGATCCAGCATTTTTTTTAATATTTAATTGACTTTGTCATAACTCATAAGTCTTTACCTTTCATTTTTCAAATTCCGCTGGTAAATAAGCATATAAATTTGATGTCCCCCAAGTGAAACGCAAACGCGTTTTGAAATGACATGAGTTACCGAACTGCCGTCAACACACACAAACCCAGTCAAACCCTCTCTCTCCGTCCTTTGTTAACACCTCTGAATTTCACGCGGCATTTGGATACACTTTTATATATATATATATATATATATATATATATATATATATATATATATATATACTAGGGGAACACTCTCTCTGTATATTTTAAATAAAAAATAAAATAAAAGAGAGAAAAAATATTTAAAAGTTAAAAAAAGTAAGAAAAGGAAACAACTAACTAAAAAGCAGTGAAATAGTTGTTTAAAAAAATGATGGAAGATAAAATTGTTTAAAAATTGGTATACCAAATGGGATAATTTTCATTATTCTTGAGTTATTTTGAATGTTTTTCGTTGTCAAGAGGTCTAAGCCCTACCTATTTAGGTGGAGTGGCTAATGATCATTCTTTCTCTTAGATTTGATTAAATAACTGGTGTTCTTAATAATTATAGATAAAGATATTGGAGTACATTCTTAAATTTTAATATATATGATCAGGGATATATTTGTCAAATTTATAGTTTTAGATAATATTACCTATTATTCTATTTATAAAAATCAATTATCTAATTCATTACGATTAAAAAAAATATTCAATTTAGTTTATAATAATAAATTTGTCCTTTATATATATATATATATATATATATATATATATATATATATATATATATATATATATTAAAAATATCACTATCAATGATACTTCTCTCTTCTAAATACATGTTAATATAACCTCTATCTTATTTAACTAGGAGTATTTTTTACCCAAAAATAATTAATGTATTAAATAATATGGATTGAATTTTATATAAAAAATAAAAAAAACTTTTAAAAGGTTGAATCTTATGAATAGGAACAAAATTATAGAGATAGTGATTTAAAAGTTTAGGTAGAACAAAATTAACGAGAAATAAATTTGTTTGATTTTAAAAATAAATAGAAATAAATATCTAGAATAATAAAGTTGATAGATTGAAATTACATACAACCCAAAACATAGATATTAAAAATGCAATTAAACCTTTATAAAATAAAGCTGAAATCTTATGTTTTCTGAAATACTCATAGCTTTTTTTTGTCCCAAAAAATTTGCTGTTGTAATTTCACTTGGGTAGTTGAGCTTCCATAAGGTCCAGCTACCATTTTAGCTTGCTTATTGAATCGTGGACTCGTTGCCCAAAGTAACAGAATGGATCCACGTAAGTGGGCCAAGTCTCAGACTCTTTCGTATGTTTTTCACGAACCATTCCGTATTTTCCTTTTCTTGATTCATGTTCATTGCTCAGGTTGTCGGATTCGTCTAACTTGGGTTGGGTTGAATTTTTGTAATATTTTATAGATCCATTCTTGAGTCAAATTAACTTAATTGGATTTGAATATTTTTTTAAAAATTAGAATTATAATTTATTTTTGTCTATAATTTTTAAGCATATAACTATTAGATTAAATGTATTAAAAAAATCAAATTATGAAAATATTTAACTAATAGAATTAATGATTTTAATCTTAATATGATATTTTTATTTTAAATACAAATAAAATATGATATTAACATTTAAAAATATAAACAAAATTAAGACTGAAATAAAAACAACTTTAAATAATTATAGATAATTTAAATTAATAATTTAATAAATTATGTGAAATAAAAATTACTAAAATGTTTTATGTTTAATAATTAATAATTAATTTATATATAATAAATTAAATTATATGAGATGGTTAGATCGAATTAAAAAAAATTATTGTCTAACTCATTCTTAATGAAATAAGATTAGTATAATTCAATTCAAACACTTTAAAAATTCAACCCTATTCATTTAGCGACACGCCTTCAATTTGAAAAGAGGAGCAATTAATTAGCACTTCAGCGTCATCACTATCATGTGCGTTAAACCAGTTTGCGTGAAGACCAAACCCCGTCCACTACATTTTATCACCTACTCACACACAAAAAAATGTATCACCTACTCTTCTTCAAATTCAATATCTCTCGGTTAATGTGTATCTGCATTTTAACAACAATTTTCAATTATTCATTTGTTTTAAAAGAAACAAAATCACTGAAATTATCTTGTTTCATATGTCATGATGTAAAAGATATTTTAATTAATTTTTAATTTTTTTATACGAGTTGTGATAAATAATTTTTTTATAGTAATTTTTAATTTTTTTTTACATTATTTAAAGTAACATTTTTTAAAATATTAGTTTCTAATTTTTATTTTTTTATATTTTTTCATTTTTATTTTTAATATATTTATCAAGTTTTCTAGTTATTTTTTTAAATAAATTATAATTTTTTTTATTTTATATTTTTCAACTTCTTCGATAATTAGTTTTATTAACCCCTTATAATTTAATAAACCAATTTTTCAACCTTTAGTTATCAGCTTCTAACTTTATTAGTTTTTTTAGCTTCCAACTAACTTTTTAAATAGTCATTCCAAGCATAGCCATAATCTAATTTAGCATGTATATGTAACCTTACAAATGTTAAGCATCTTTTAACACACATTTTTCAATAACAATTAGTCCAGTAAGGATACAAAATGTAAATTCGAATCTCACTCTTAATATAAGTATCTTTAGGAAAAAAATTCAACTCACTTAAACTTAAAAGAAAATACAATTTAAAAAAATATATTAGAAGTTACAAGAACAAAAAATCAATATACTAAAAACATTAAATTATTTAACACTTATTTTTAAATAATTACAATATTTTCTTATAACTAATATCACATTACCAGGGTTTGAGTTATTACCTAAAGGTGTTCACAAGGATTTGATCATTTTTTAAAATAAAAAAAAAATTTAATAGAATGATGTACATATCCAACCTTGAACTCAAAACAATTACGTAAGTTGGAAATTTTGTTTTCTTTTTCTTCTGAAAGCAATATATTGAATATTGTCTAGTATCCATCATTTCCGATTAGGACTATTGGATATTGAATCTCGTTTGCTCTTCCTATAGATACTTTTAACCGTTGGTGCTCTTATTTCTACGCATTTTACCACTCCAATAGAAATTCCCTTTGTCCCGATTGTATTACAGCTTAGTAGTTTTCACCATTTGTCTAGGGTTAAATCCTTGTAATTTAATGGCAAACTTAAAAAATCCACCTACAAGTCAAAAATTGTGAGATTAATTCCACAGGTATAAAATCACTAAAATGAGTTTCATTTTTCGTAATATTTTTGTTTTTGTACACAGGCCAAAAACTCGTTGCTTATTATTGATCTATGCGCACAGTATTTTTGAATTTGAGTCCTTTATAAATTGCGCTAAATACTTAAGAACTTTGTCTCGTTCAGAGGAAACTATGATGAAGTCCATTATAACACCGATCAGAGCCCACAAATTGACCAACGTGGCAGCACCTGGTGGACTCGCCAGTGGAGTTGGAGTTGCTGTCCACGTGGCGGGTCTTGTCATTCGTACTGACGAAATACTTTTTTATGGAATTTTTTTTAACTTCAAACGGATATAACTTTTGATAGGAATGTCCGTTTGAAGCCCATAATATGTCAAAATGCTCGAAATTGAATGAAGAATCCCTTGGCAAATTCCCGAAGGGGATTTGGTCAATTCATGTTTCCAAAAAATGGATTTAAGATTCAACCACCCATTTTTTTAATCTTAAATCCTATTTTTGAGCTACTTAGAGACATTTTTTAAAAAAATGAGTTGACCAAATTCTATTTGCCAAGGGATTCTTCATTCAATTTCAAATATTTTGACATATTATGAGCCTCAAACGGACATTCTTATCAAAAGTTATACCCCGTTTGAAGTTAAAAAATTTTTTTGTCGTAAAAAAATATTTCGCCGGTACGAATGACGGGACCCGCCATGTGGATAGCAGCTCACCAACTCCATTGCGAGTCCACCAGGTGCCGCCACGTGTTCAACTCACCAACTCCATTAGCGAGTCCCCTCTAAAAATAGACCCTCAAAAAAAAGTTTCAAAAGAACCCCTTTTAAAAATAAATTTGTAAAAAGAGTCTAATTTGGTCAATTTGTCACCAGAGCCTCTATGTTTGAAATCTGTAAAATCAAATTATTCCTATGGCAAGTCCTAAATTCAAAATTAAAAACAGTAATATCACGTGAACTTTAGATAATCATATGCCAACGCAGATATCTACATGCATTATCACTCTAAAGTCTTTACAAGCCTAGTCCTATCCTAGATGACATCACAGGATCCAAAGCCAATCAAGACAAACATGGAGTGGTGCCATAGAACATGTGGGGCCCTCATCATTGAATTCCACCAACTCAACCAGTCACTTTCACTTTTACCGTGCCCTAGTGTAAGTGTCTGCAAAATACACATGTCACTACCCTTTTTCTGATGCAGTGCACATGTAATGTAAGTAACTATCAAACCAACGTGAAGTACGTTTATAACTTTTGTATTTATTTATTTTTGTTTTGCATACATCAGTGACACAGTAGTTACATTAATTTTCTTTTAGTGACCAGGATTTGAAATAGATATAGATATTGCTAACAGTCAAACAGAGATATATAGTTATGTGTTGACAGATAATTTGGTGAGGAATTAAAGGTTAGTAACAGAAAGTTTCTTAAACTTTCACCTACCCGTTTGTTTTGTATGGAGAGACTTTGTAAACAATCATTTTGACTCTTTGAACATGAATATCTACTCTTTTCTGTTTCTCTTATTCTTCCGAAAATGCTTCTTTTTCTTTGCGGGTATTAAAGAAGCACGTTTGTCAACTTCTTTCACCAATAAATTAAGCACGGCAAGTTGTGTACGTAGACTATAGAGATCACGCCGATGGAAGATGAAGTGATGAGTGAAGTGGCTGCTCCACCTCGTCGTGTTCTTCTTGTATCGGCTGGTGCCAGCCACAGTGTGGCACTTCTGAGTAAGCATCAATCAGTTCTCACTTATCTTTTTGTTTAGTATATATATATATATATATATTGATTGTTGTTATTGTGCTGCTGAATGAATATTGAGTTTTCTGAAAAGGGTGATGAATTTATGTTGCAAGTCTTTGGAATTTTGTTGTTTTATATGCTTTCTCTGCCTCAATCTGAAGGTCCCCACTTAATCCATCAATTTGTTTCTGGCGTCAGGATTTTGTTCTCTGTGGTCCTAATCTATAGACAGTTTTTTTTATGTGGTTTATGTTTGACCCTTTTTTTATTTATTTATTTGGTTTATGTATGCTGCGTGTCTGCATGTACATGATCAAATGTTTGATATTGGCATTGTCTTGAACTACTGGAATGTGGCTAAATGAGGTGTTCATAAGTATCACTTTATGATATTTGCATCTAGGTCTCATTCACATCCAATAGATTGGCTTTTTAATTTCCTTGTAAGCTGTAAGAAGTTCTTCATTAAATAAATGCAAATTTAGCTCATACTTCAAATCGATCTTCTCTTTATTCTTCTTCGTATCCATGTCCATGGTAAACTTATTAACTTTATTCATTTGTCTTGTTAAACTTTTTGTGGCTTCCATAGAATAGTTTGTTGCAGAATCATATTCATGTTATCTCAATCTGTGCCTAGGTGCTACTTCTGTCATTTTTTTCTTCTTAATTTTGATTCTTTAACAGGTGGAAATGTTGTTTGTTCGTGGGGACGAGGAGAGGATGGACAGTTAGGCCATGGTGACACTGATGATCGACTATTTCCTACAAAACTGAGTGCATTGGATGGCCAAGACATAATATGTGTTACTTGTGGAGCTGATCATACTATGGCACGTTCTGAGTCTGGCAGGGATGTATATAGTTGGGGATGGTACTATTCTCTCCATCTTAACTATTTTTTGGCTATTATGTTTTTCCATAAATGAAATCTCATTACTCTGGCTTTTGATTTAGAATGGGACCACACAGGTATATGTATGTTCTGATTTAGTGTTGGATTCAGCTTCAAGTAATATCTAGTTTAATTGGAAAATTAGTTAGTATGCTCTAATCAGTGTTTTTTCATTACATCATGAAGGTGGAGTATTTGACCTTGTTTCCTTCAAGAGCAAGTTTGATTTGGTAATCAATAATTTGTTAGTATGAAAATTGAACAATTAGTTTGATTTGGTTGATAGGAAAAAACTTGATATCTTAGCGTTATTGGGAACATCATTTTTTTTAGTTGCCCGAAAATTTCTGAGCCGTTTTTATTCACATCAAAAGCAATCTTTTGAAATGTGGTTTACCTTACCTGTTAATATTAGTGATTCGGATATCTTTTAAGCTCTCAAGCAGATCTTATTATGGCTTTCCAGGGGTGACTTTGGAAGGTTGGGTCATGGTGATCATAGTGACTTGCTCATTCCTCATCCCATAAAAGCATTACAGGGTCTAATGATACAACAAATTGCCTGTGGGGACAGTCATTGTTTGGCAGTTACCATGGACAGCCAGGTGCTGAGGTTTGTAGTTATCTGTCTTTTTGTCTATTCCGACCTTTTTTTTCCATGCACTAATAGGCTAATAGCTATTCTCAGAGAGTCACTTTGTAGCTCATGCTGATTCTTTGGCCCCATCTTTTTACTTTCATTTCATTCTGTTTTATATGTTTCTTAAGAGAATATTTGAAGAGGATCTTTGACAGTGGAACATTAAGAGGTTGCTTTATAATGTCCATTTGATTTTTGGGACACGCCCTTGCTGAATTGAATCTTTTCTTACTAAAGTAACTGTTAAAGGATTTCATACCCAAGTTCTCCTTTTATCTCAGCTACCTTGGCCATGGTTCATGCATCTAGTATAGTTTAACTCTTATATATCCTGGATACACCTTCTAATTTAACATTCCGTTTTAGATATAGCAATATTAAAATCCTTTGTTTGTTCTGGAAGGCTAAAAGGCAGTTATATATTTGTTCTTTGCAACATAATCTTAGATGTAGGTTCTGGTTACAGGTCTTTTGTTTCAGCAGAAAGAAAAATGTTGTTTTATTCTCATTTCCTGTGTGACATATTGCATTGTATATGTGTCTTTTTTACATGGCAGAGAACTTCTTTTCCTTTCCATTTTTTTTCTCATGTCCTGCATTACTAGGCAGACTATATCAAATAATTTCTCAATGTTTAGTTCTAATATTATTTTGTACTTTTTTACTTAAACTATTGCTGTATCATTTTTCTGCTACAATTGAAGTTGGGGACGCAATCAAAATGGTGAACTTGGACTTGGAACCGCAGAGGACTCTCTTCTGCCACAAAAAATTCAAATTTTTGAGGTACTCTTTTCAGAACTGAATCCAGGTTATCTATAATTAATAATCCAGGTTAATTTTTTTTTTTTAATAGTACTCAATGAAGCTAGAAAGCATTGAGCTGTTCTCAAAGCTGCTGACAAATAAATTCTAACTGATTAGTGCGCTTAGTTATATATAGTGAGACAAATTGTTACAGAATTATATCTTTTCAAATGAAATTTTACTGTGCTTGCTCTTCGAAGTTTAAGAATTTTCAGAAACCATGAGGTTAGTGGTATATAAGATTGCTTTTTATTTTTTTGAGAGGAGAAACTTGGAACTACGTTATAATAGGTGGAACTGAATGCCATGGTAACTAACCAACGCATCATCTGATCTTCATTCATTAAAAGATAGCATGGCTAAGGTTAACAGTTTCAAGTATATATCCTCCAATTTGAACAAATGAAGGAGAAAAAGCAGCTAACATCAACAAAAACAACAGCTGCAATTGCTCTGTTGTCAAGAAAGGGTTAATGTATGACTCATGACAATGACATTATATAAATTAATTGAACAACAGAAAAGTATATGTATCAAACAGATTATTATTCCCTTAACTACTTGGAGACATGAACTTTGTATTTTTGCAGGAAATACCTATCAAAATGGTTGCTGCTGGTGCTGAACATAGTGTAGCAATCACTAAAGATGGGAATTTGTATGGATGGGGCTGGGGCCGATATGGAAACTTGGGATTGGGTGACAGAAACGATCGATTGCTGCCTGAGAAAGTGACTGTTGATGTATGCTCTCAAGCTTGTACAGACTTACCTTTTCAGATTAGACTGTGATTATGATACTAGTTTGGAAAAAAATATATTGAGATTAAATTTTTAATTTGATTCCCGAAAAAGTTAAACTTGTTATTAACTTAAGGACAAAACTTAGATGCAATTACTGAGGTGCTTTGATGTTGTTTTTCAATTAGAACTAGAGTTCATTAATCTGCGTAATAAAAGTTTGTTTTGAATATCGGCACAAGTTATTGAGGTGAAAGTTCAATTCTAATTGGAGAACAATAGCAAAAGCAGCAAAGCAACTGCATCTAAATTTTGTTTTTAACTTAAACAAAAGAAGCAGCATATGAAGGTGTTAACTTCTGATGTCATCATAAATTTTACAGGGTGACAAGATGGCCATGGTTGCTTGTGGCTGGCGGCACACAATATGTGTTTCATCTTCTGGTGGATTATACACAAATGGATGGGGCAAATACGGCCAGCTAGGACATGGGGATTTTGAGGATCATCTTGTGCCTCGCAAGGTTCAAGCCTTGAGTGATAAGTTCATTTCGCAGGTGGTCCTTTAAATTCATGCTTAGTTGGTGACCATTAGTCTCATTTACATGTTTTGCCGTTTTTATTGCTTATAACTTTCTAAAAAGTTAACCTGGTTAATATAAACAAAACTGGTCACAGAGTCATGTGAAAACAGGATATGTGACGTGTTTGGCACAAAGTATAGTGGTTATAGTTAGCATTTGTCTCTTATGTTTGTTAGGATTCTTTCAGGTATCAGGTGGGTGGAGGCATAGTATGGCACTCACGTCTAGTGGACAACTTTTGGGCTGGGGATGGAATAAGGTTGGCAGTACTTTTTATTCTTCTCCTATTTTCATGAATTTTTTTGTATCATAACAACATGAAATTCTTACGAACAGTTGAACGCAACATAGAGGATACAAATTCAAGGTTGGTTAATAACGAACATGCATGTGTTCATGTTGAAAAATATACTAAACAATATTTGAAAATATTTTGAATAAAGGCGAGTTGAACCAAGGAGAAATAGGATGCCTGAGATAAATTCCTAGAATCATGGAAATGAATTGTTTACATCTTATTCATATGTGCATCTGTTTGGTGAATTTTAACCTTTATCTCCTTCAATTGTACTTAGTTCGGACAGATTGGAGTTGGTAACAATTTTGATTGTTGCTCTCCCATGCAAGTGAACTTTCCCCATGATCAGGTACTTGAAACTGCAACAATCTTTTTCCGTTTTCTTCTTTTGGAATATTCTTGACTTTGTATAATAATGACCCTCTATTTTTATTTCTGCAAACTTTTATTTGGCTTGGTAGAAAGTACAAATGATCTCATGCGGGTGGAGACACACGATTGCTGTTACTGAACGTGAGAATGTATATTCTTGGGGAAGAGGAGCAAATGGACAACTTGGGAATGGAGAAACCATAGACCGGTAATTGCATTTGCATGTGCGAGTTATATACATGTATCACATTCAATGTCCACTTCAATACTTTATCTGTTTCAAACATTTGCTCTATACACTTGGGATATTTTCTTTTATTTGGGCTCCAACTTCGAAGTTATTATCATGTTAGCAGTGTTAACTTCTTGATTCGAACAAGGCCTTTTTGTGAACAAATTAATTGCTTCATTCTGATTTCTTAATTCATGCTATAAAATCTATTGGGAATAGAATTTCACATCATCAATTTGGTCATCATATTCATTGCTGCCACATATCCGTTAGAATATGGATGTAGGATCTTTGGTGATGAAGTCCGTCTTGTGATTTTGGTCTTGGGTGTTTTTACCACTCATGAAGTAGGTAGTCAAACTGTGGATGAACAAGGGGCTTGTAAGGGGAGTTGGGGAAGTAAAAATCTAGCCTGTTTAATGTAGCACAGGAAAAATTACTTTGTTAACTGTTAGAATAAGCTTATATTATAATATTGGTCATCAAAAAATCTTATTCTTTTATATCAATTTGTCTTTTTAAGCTTGCCAATCAGAATGTAGGTTTGAATGTGCTTTTTCTTTTTCCTCCCTCAAAAAGTTGGTTGTTGACTTCTTGTGATCTAAGAGAAAAAGTTGGTAATCTACTTCACTAAGCAGAAGTAGTCTAGGTAATGGGTGCATTTCATTACAAGGCTTGAATAATGATGTGATCTTTTTGGCATTTATAGCAATGTTCCAACAATTATTGAGGCCTTCAGTGTTGATGGATCTTCCGGACAGCACATAGAATCCTCAAAACCTTATCCATCATCAGGTACTCTCATTGGCTCATTTGTGATGCTTTCCTTTTCTTTAGCCATTACTGGTGTATACCATTTGAGGTGTAATTTAGAATCAGTTTTTTTCCCCTTAAAATAATTTAACATGATTCTGGATGTTCTGACTTTTTGCCTTAAATAGGGAAATCCTCGTCCTCCATATCAGAGAGATATGCAATTGTTCCAGATGAAACTGTAAGTGTCTTGCTTTAATATACACTACTCATGTCTCAAGATTGCTAGTGATAAGGCAGAGTTAGATTTATTTGGTTATAAGAAGAGAGAGTTAGCATATGTAGAGGATAGTAAAGAACTTTGCTTTTTTTTTTTTGGCCATTGATCAGTGCTTAGTTTTCAAACCTAGAAAGATATGAAGTGATGATTATCTATATTATGAGAACTTAATAGTTCACAATGTCATTTGACACAGTCAGAGAGCTAGAGAGATATTCATGAGAAACTTAGAAAAGCAAGTTGTTTGCTGACTTGGCTCATGTTTGGTCGTTGCTTGAATATAAACTCTTTCAAACACAAGAGAAGTTGATACAATCACACAACTTGGTATGATTTCGCAGGCCTCGGGATCACAACCTACAACTTCAGAAGAGGGAAATAGGCATGATACCAGTGTCCCTGAAAGTGATGTCAATTGATAGCACATCAATAATAAGTTAATGAGAATGGTGTTCCAATTAGGGAGAGCAGCATGCATAATAAGGAGCTGAGGATAAGGATAAATATGTGCATAAGCAGTAGCGTTGCATGGGAGGCTGTTATGTGTGAGTGTTAATTATGAACTAGTGCATGTATCAGTTGTTATGATGAGTCAGTATGTTTGTTGCGTGTATTGGTTACAATATGGTTTTTTAAAATATGGCTTGGAACATTCTCTGCATGATTTATATTAGTAATAAATATAGAAATCATTCCCTATTTTGAGAGAGATGGTGCAAGGAGAATTCCTATGGTTAATTTTTTTTTTCCTTACATTAACAAGTTACTAAACCATAAGCTTAAAATATTGGATCACTGGATCGTAAATGCATGATCTTGTAGTCACATGTTTGCTAGTTCAATTCCTATGTGGTTGCTGCGAGGTTGTGCCTCCATGACCTTGCCACCTGGGATTCCTTACTAGCTAAACTTCACACCATGCTTGTCAATGGTGAATAGTTAATTAGCTGAATTTTTCAATCTGATCAAGAACTAAATGCACTGCACAAAGCAGAACAAATTCTGATATTGTGGCAACTAGCAAAGGAATTAAGTATATGATTGGTCAAATCATTAAAAGGTGACTTCATTACCTGAAGCATGTAAGAATTGCTTATATTCATAGAAAAATTTCGAGCGTACACCCTATTTTCAAGTATAAAGAGATGGAAGCAAGAAAGAGATAAAAAGAAGGAAGAGAGAGAAAATGAAAAAAAGGGAGAAAGAGAAAATGATAAAATGTATGTAAAATTGATTTTGGTAGTAAACCAAGCACGCCCTAAACAAATACATACATACTTAAAATAAAGTGCTTTGTTATACTTCTATTTTCAACAGAACGCACGTTATGAGACAAAATCAATAGTTAAGATCTTTAAAATATGATTTACCATGCTCATCCAATAAAGTAAATAAGTAATTGTTATAGTTTTCATAAATAGGAATTATGTTTGAACCAAAAAAGCAAATGTATGTTAATGGTTGTGGAGGTGGTTGACACGTCTAGGTTTTGGCTCACTATCTTCTTTGTTGATCTGCTGCAAAGTAATATCTAATGATCGGTGCGTTTTGTTTGGTAGTGGCTTCATCTTGACCTTGAGAGCAATAGGGTTCAAAAACCTCTCTTCGAATGGACCTTATTTTCTATGACGTATGAACCAAGGGGGTTTCATGATTTGCATCCAAACTAACAAAATGAGATTTGTCGCAATAAGTAGGGTGTTCATAGTTAGGTTATTCATATAACCTAAGTACCTAACCATAATTTCATTATTTATATACACAAAACGTTTTAATCTTTAATTAGTGAACTATGTGTTGTTTTAAAATGAAACAATATCTATACATTAAATAGCTACTAACTAGTAAACAAGAAAAGATGAATATTAACAACATTAGTTTCTTTCTATTATTGACTACAATTTGTTAGAATTTATTAATTTTAGTAGGTCTCACTTGTATATTAGGAGAAAAGGTTATTAAATGAGAAATATGATCCATCAAAGATTGATTGGCCTCACCAGTGTTAGACAACTTATCATCAACAACCTTAACATTTTTTACCTTAACCTACCTTGACCTTATCCAAAATTTACCTCCATCACTAACCCTTCCTATCTCGGCCTACTTTTATTAGCTCATTCTCCAAACTCATGGACACAACCTCCTTCATTCTCTTCTTTTCCCAACCTCATCGGAATCAACTTCGATGATTTTGGTTGTAGTCATTGTCTTGCCTTGTTTTTCAATAATATATACCCTATGATGAATTTTACAAATATACCAATTTCAAATTTAAATTATAGCATACATTGTGATTTTCTTTCTCTTTACATGCACAATATAACCACAAGTATGTTATAATCTAAATTCAACATGGAACTGTCATGATTAATTCAATGAAAGTGCTATAATTAACTAAGAAATACTATGCTCTATTTGATCGTTGATCATAGGAACCCGCTAGGCTTACTGCGAATGCTTTCTTTCTCTGAGATCCTGTTGCTATGGGTCACGAAGAGCAGGACTTATTGAGCCCGCTTCATTGATTGGCATGCATAATTGATGAGACTAGTGTTACTATAGTATGAATTCCATTAAACTACAATTGGAATGACACATAACTGTGTCGAATGCTTAAAAAAAAGATATTTTTAGTAAATTTCATATCATTATATATTTTTGTTGCTCATTGTTCATAAAAAGTATATAAGATAAATTATTATCATGTAACTCAAGTGGTTGTACTATATTGTACAACAATGCCTATCAATCAAATTCTTAATCAGAAGAATATAATTTTTATGAGAGAAATTTAATTGAAAATTCTCTTAAACAAAGTTTTTGAAATTTCAAAGTCTTATAAATAAAAAAATATAATTGAGAGATAAAATTTCATTAAATATTTTTTATTGATAGAAATTAAAAATATATAAAAATGTATAATAATTTATACACAACAAATAATTACGTGACACTTAAAATAATAGTTAAAGCAAAAATAAGTATTTATATTTCCAATTTATCCCTACTTCATCGATTGGAGCTTGAATATGGCATGCAAAAGTAGAAGAAATGAATAAATAAAATGGAAGAAAAAGAATAAGGTGCCAGCAATGGGGAATGATTGAACAGGAAAAAAGAAAAGAATTTAAACAAGGTGGATCGGTCTTGGCAAATTCTCCAATTGGGCAAAAGGAGGGAGGAATCAAAGGCGTAACCCGCAACCCAACCCTTCCCCTTCCCTCTAACTCCATCACCGCATCACCACACCAGTCCCCTGCACCCTCAAACACCAGATCCTTCCCCCCAATCCCAACGATGAACGATTTCGACGGCCTCTTCACCTCCGATTTCGGCCTCAAACCCCAGGGCAAATCCGCGCCAATGGCTCCTCAACCCAAGGGATCTTCCAACTCCGCATCTCTCAACTTCGATTTCGGATCGCGATCTGCCCGCGCCTCCTCCAACTTCGACGATCTCCTCGCCGGCGCCGGATCCGACAATCGCCGCTCCGATTCCCCCTTCGATTTGGATTCCATGTACGGCGGCCCCCCTGCTAGGTCCGCCAACTCGCCGCCGCCGCCGGTCTACGACAAGCCGGTGTACGACGACGACATTTTCGACGGCGTCCCGGGGCTGAAGAGCACCTCCAAGGTTAAATTCGACGATGTTTTCGCGACGACGGCAGAGAGTGGTGGTGGAGCCGCCGCGTTCGACGATCTTCTAGGCGGCTTTGGGAAGGAATCGAAGAGTTTGGATGGGAAGAGATCGGAGAAGGATGAGAAAGGTGTTTCCGATTTTGATGATTTGCTTGCTGGATTCGGACACAGTAGGTCATCATCTGGTGGAAGGTATATATATGTTTGTGTGTGTGCTTTTTGGTAACTAGGTTTCTTTTTCAATTGGCATTGTTCAGTAGTGGTGTTCATGGTTTTGGACTTTTACTTAATGCGCAAGAATTTATATGGTGTGTTTATAGCTCTTTACCATGTAAAGCTGTCAGAGAGAGCTGAAATTTGGTGTTTTTTGGCTTTTTAATCTGGGAACGTCAATGAGAAATGCGAAAATCGACTGTGTTGAGCCAAGGAATTCCGGAAAGTTTACAGCGAGTTGCAAATTCTACAATTTTAAGCTTTCATCTATTGTGGAGAAACTCTCTGGATTTGCTGATATGTTTGAATTTAATATGCCTTATGTTACATTTTGTTTAAAAGGGAAAGGGAATAAAGCTTTTTTCAAATATTAATTAGGCATGAGCTTCATTAAGGAATCAGGTGATTTTGGAGTAGTCAATGGTTTAATAACTAGGTTTATATTTGCATGGAGAAAGCAAATCATTGGCAATAATCTTCCTGAAATTTGAATTCTCTGTGTTTATACAAGATCATCTAGTTACAAAATTTCTCCCCGGTGATCTTCATTGAAAGCTTTCTACTGTTTTTTGCCCCAATGAGTATAAAAGTTTATCACCACTGTATACTGAACATGTTGGAAAGTATTAGCTAACGACTGACTATTATTGCAATTAAACAAGGAATCAGAAACCCCACCCCTGATTTAGTCCTCTAAAGTTGTCAATGGATTTTTGTTTGAATTTTGAACTTTCTGGCCCCTCTAAAATTGATATTAGTTGTTTGGAACTTGGAGAGAGCTATTCTGGCATTAGGTCTATACTCTATAGGACTAACTTGTAGGTGGAAATGGAGGTGGTGGTGCTGCTTTGATGGGGGAGGGATTATCTTCGTCAGTTCCTCTATGTATTTCATGTGTTGATGTATTGCAAACTGTGTTTGGGAGTAAAGATTCATATAATATCTTGTGCACAATCTTAAGTTTTTGTTCGTGTCATATCAGTCTGTTAGGTAATCTATCTGGTTGATATTTAATTGTGCATAGCACAGTTTGAATGAAAAAGGTTTAGTAACTTTTGTTATGCTTTTCTTTAGTTTGGCAACTGAACAAACTGAAAGGAGTATCAAAGAGGACCAATGAGGTGATTTCTTTAGTGGTTATTTAATTATTTATTTTTGTGTACAGGCAGTATAGCACCCTCAAATTGGGTCAACTTAAGTTACTCATTGTAATAGGAGAGTTTGAGTAATTGTTATCAAATCTTAAACCTAAATTGCTTTGAGAGTTTGAGAATGTCATGCACCCTGTAAAGATTAAGTTTAGCATTTTTTGTTTCTAGATCAAGGGTTATCCTTCCATTAGAAATAACTTTTGAGGTGCCAGGTGATAATTTTCATTTGTTGTGCATTTTTATTTCTACAAAGTGAATTCTTCATTTTATCTGGTTGATGATGTGTAACAGGTCTACCATGATGAAAGAAAATTAAGTTATTTTTGTCCTGAGGATGCTTTATCCAATTGTCCAATAGGAGCTAGGAGTTGAAAGTCTTAAAATTTTGTTGTTGCTAAGCATCTCATTTGTTTAGACAGAATGAAAGAGAATGTGAATAGCAGAAGGAGGAATCCCATCCAGTACTATTATTACTATTTACTAATACGACTACTACTACAACTAACAAAAGCCTTTTTTCCCACTATTATTATTATTATATGAATTTGATGTGGTAAAAGGAAAGTAGAGGGATGGTACATTCCGGGGAACCAATTTTACGTCGACTCTTTGGTCCTTGAGATATTGGACAGAGTGAGGGGAAAAGGGATAAGTTATAATTTGAATTTGAGAACATGTGATTGTATGTGCATAAAATTAATCAAAGTAAAAATCAGAAACACATATATAGCCAATTCTTTTATTAATTTATTTTATTTATGGCACAAAGTGCATATCTATTAAATGATTTCTGTTGTTCTTTTCATTCTTTTCTATTCGATAGGGGGCACTACTTAATCATTGTTGTTCCCTTTCCTTTAGACAAACTCTATTGTTTTGTATGCTGGTACATGCATCATTTTGTTTTGTCGAAGATAAATTTCTATTTGTTTTAATTTCTGCTTTGTAGTTTACACTTTACAGATATAAAATAGATCTTGCTATGAACATATATGATAATTAAAATTTTAAATTAAAAAGGTGTATGCAACTTGGGAAAAAATGTATCATGTCTTTCTCTTCTATTTTATTTTATGAATGATAAATATGTTTTTGAAAGTTGTAGTGAATATGAATGAGTAACATGGATGGCCCAACTAACAATGCTCTAAGAGTGTAGAAGAATGAGAATAAGATGTAATATCAAAGATACATTTGTAATCTTTTTTAAGGAAAATGTGTTAAAAAGTTCTCTGTTTCTTTTGTTTAATAATCCTATATCAATTCAAAATGTTTTCTATGAAGATTGTGTCTTATTCTTATATCTTCTGTGAATCTCCCAATCAATATCTACAGAATATTATTGTCAGATAAGTGGAATGAACAACTTGATACTTGTCTATACTTATCTTTGATGACTGATTCATAGATATTGTTTATTTCGTGAATGGTTGATGTATCATAATCTTTTTTATATATTGTTATCAACAGGCACACTCCTGATATCGGTTTATCCTCAGAACCAACTGCCAGTGCATCTAAAACAATCCCCACTGCAGCAGAAGACCCTTTCAAAGTATTTGAATCAGCTTCAGCCCCAGTGGATTCATCTGCAGGCCACTTTATGAACCCGTTGGAAGAAATTAGTAAATTTAGTAGTTCTGGAAGCACAAAAAATGATAGTTCTTCAACTTCAAATGGCAAAGTATATGAAGATATTGATCCTTTTGATGGTCTTGGAAAATCTGTACCAGCTTTCTCATCAGAGAGAAATAGCAGGAAGGGTAGCAGTTCCCCAAGGTTGAATACAAGCACAAGTTGGACTGGAGATAAAGAACCAGTTGATAAAATATCTGGGAGGAGTCCTGAGAGGCACACACAAAACAAGATTCCTGTTGAAAATGATCAGGAATTTCTACATGCCCCATTTCACATGCCTACCTATTCATCTGATTCTGATAAACCAGTTGGCCAAAGGTCTACTTCCCCTCCATATAATAATGTCGATTTTAGACAAACCAATATTCAGGCAGATATGTCTCCGAAATATGAAGATAACTTGGAAGCAAGCGAGGATATATGGCTGACGGTATCAGAGATTCCTCTTTTTACACAACCAACTACTGCTCCACCACCTTCAAGACCCCCTCCTCCACGACCAGTACATATTCCCAAGTCAGGAACAACTTCACCAGCTTCTACCAATGCTAGAAAGAAGACTAATGAATTTTCTTCTTTTCCTGGCTCTACCCGATTCTCTCAGGGACCTAAGTCTGCTCCTGCTGCTGGAAGGGTATCCCCTTCATCTCAGTTTGATGAACTTGATGATTTTGCAATGGGCAGAAGTCGTGGTAATGATAATGAGAGTGCAAATGGTCTTCCTGATGAAGAATTAGAGATGAACTCTGCTGCTGCGGCTATGAAGGAGGCCATGGATAGAGCTGAAGCCAAGTTTAGGCATGCAAAGGAAGTTAGGGAGAGAGAGTATTCAAAGGCTGCTAGGAGCAAAGAAGCTGTGCAAATGGAAAAAGATGAGAGAACTGTGCTAGAGGAGCAAGAAAACCAGGAAAGGTTTGACCGAGAACGGCAGCAAAAGGAGAAGGAAGGAAAGGAGCAGAGGAGACTTATGAAAGAAAGGGAGGAGAAAGAAAGAGAACAACAGCGACTAGAGAGGGAAAGGGCAAGACAGGCTGTAGAAAGAGCTACTAGAGAAGCACGTGAAAGAGCAGCTGCTGAAGCACGGCAAAGAGCTGAGAGGGCTGCTGTTGAGAAAGCTAATGCTGAAGCTCGAGGACGTGCTGAAAGGGCTGCAGTGCAAAGGGCACAAGCTGAAGCCCGAGAAAGGGCTGCTGCAGAGGCGAAGGAAAGAGCTGAAAAAGCTGCTGCTGAGGTGAAGGATAGGGAAACACGGGAAAGAGCTACAGCTGCAAGGGCTGAAGTAGAAGCACGAGTTAAAGCGGAACGTGCCGCTGTAGAAAGGGCTGCTGCTGAGGCCCGAGAAAGGGCAGCAGCTGCTGCAAGGATGAACCAACAAAAGAATGAAAATGATCTTGAATCCTTCTTTGGCATGGGTGCACGAGCTAGCAGTGTTCCAAGGCCTCCCAGAGCTAACTCTTCTGTGAGGACCTTTTTTTTAATCTATAGTTCTATACTAACATATTATGGCCAAAATTTGGCTTCTGCATTTGGTGTATTACCATCTTGCAAAGTTAAACTTGTTTTTTTTATCAGCAAAGACATATTTATACTAACACGGGTACAAGGGGTACCCGAATCCTTTTACAAAAGAAAGAGCCAAAAGTCAGCCCTACAAAAAAGACTACTATCAAACAATGGTTATTCTGTATTTATAAATGTGACAAACAGCATAAATATAGAATAACCATTTCTACTTAGAGGATAAGCTTAGACCATCCTATACTAAACCTTCCTAATGTAAAAGCACAATCATTAAAATTAACCTTGTAAAAAAGCAGGAAGTTATAGTTAGTGAGCAGTTATTTTATTCTTACCTTTTTTATTCTAAATAAATGTAATGTGATTTTTAAAATGACAAGTGGATATTTATGTAGTCTTTTTAAAATTTAAAAAACTATTTAGTATTAAATTAAAATAAAAGGGCGAGTTTGATATGCAGGTTAACACTATAATAATTCTATTTGAAAATTTATTGCTAATTTTCTGAACGTGGATGTTTTCAGGACAATGTATTTGAATCCCAATTTCAGTCAGATGTAACAAGGAAATCTACAAGTGCATCTACAAGTATGAAGAAAACATCATCATCCACTAATATTGTTGATGATCTTTCCTCAATTTTTGGAGGTAGGTTTGTGTCTTCAAGATATTTTTTTTACTGTAGTGGTTTGTGTGTTTGTTTCATTGCTTACTTGGATCTTTTTCTCCTTTCTCTTTTATGGTTTGAAGCTGCTCCAACATCTGGAGAGTTTCAGGAAGTTGAAGGGGAAACTGAAGAAAGGCGACGAGCCAGGTTGGAGCGCCACCAGAGGACTAAGGAGCGTGCTGTATGTATTATTGCATTACTGTATTTGTCTCCTTAATTTGATTTCTTCATTGTTTATTGATAGTTGTTACAATTACATGAAAAATACTTTATTTTTTAGCCAACTTGACATTAAATTTAAGTGGAAGATTCAAGTGTATCTTTTCATACAAAATTGTTTCACTATGTTATGAACATTGTCATTTTATTCTAGGCAAAAGCATTGGCTGAGAAGAATCAGCGGGACTTACAAACCCAAAGAGAACAAGCTGAGAGACATGTAAGTAGTTTTTTATTTTTTTTATTTGTTGATGACTGGTGAGTGGGTTTCTGTTCATATAATTGCAAAAGCTGCATCTACACAATCTATTCATTCCCCTTCATCCTTGTTCTGGCCAACAAACTATTTTGTGAAAACCACTAATAAAAGTTTGCATTTTGTTAATATCCTTTATTTTTGTTATCTATTTCTGTGCACTGATTTCAGAGGCTTGCCGAAACACTGGATTTTGAAATTAAGCGCTGGGCTGCAGGAAAAGAGGGGAATTTACGAGCTTTGCTTTCCACCTTACAATATGTATGTACTCAGTGCACACACTTTGGTTAATCTCTCTAAATTTTTCTATCCATATCCATATGGTGCCTGGAAGTATGTAGGCATAAATTGTATCTTCATGTCTTCTCTTTGAATTCTTAGGTTCAAATTTTAATGTATTGCATGGTGGGAATTTTGTGGTGTTGCATATATTTTCTCAGATCACCAGTCTTCTACCCTTGGGCTAGATGTGAATAGGTGTGCTGATTCTAACACTGTAATACTGATTGTTTGGGTTTGAATTGCTCCTCATAGGGTGCAACCACTATATCTATTTCATGAAGTAGATATTATTCATCGTAGCCCTAGGGTTGTAGACTGATGATCTCAGAAAATATATGCAAAGATATTAGCTACCAGAAGACCACATTCTTGGGAAACAATTTTGATTTTGAAAAGATAGGATGCACTCATAATTCAATTGCAATCAATCCAGATTCCAGAGGACAGGAGAGTCGAAGGAACTTGTTTCCATAATAATCCATGCATTTGAATTTTGAAGCAGTGAAAGCAGTCCCTTAATTTATGGTGTTATTGTTTTTGTTACAGAATCTGTATCAATTATATTAACTTGCTTCCTTCATGAATGATGATCAGGTACTGTGGCCTGAATGTGGTTGGCAGCCAGTTTCTTTGACTGATTTGATTACAGCTGCTGCTGTTAAAAAAGCCTATAGGAAAGCTACGTTGTGTATCCATCCTGATAAAGTGCAGCAGAAGGGTGCCAATCTACAGCAGAAATATGTTGCAGAGAAGGTGTTTGATCTACTCAAGGTATTTCTGGTCATTTTATGCAACTGTTGTATGCTTTTTAACAAGTGCTTTATAAAGAATTTATTTTTAGTAGCCAGTGACAATCAATGGGTTTCTGAATTTAGATTAAGCTACTCTTTTTACTAAGCAGGGTTCGATCTCATGATGTCTCCAATCTGTTTTTTGTTTTTAAAAGAAAGTGTTGGTTTTTTTTTTTTTTAATATAGTTTTGGTGGTGTTTCCCTTTTGTATTCATTACCCCAAAATTAGGTAGCTGTAGTTAGTGGTCTGTTATTTGCAGTTTGATCATTACTTAAAATAATTTTTCTCCCCTTTTCTTTTGAATAAATATGTATAAAGTGACTTGACATGCACGTGGGTTTGTGTCAAGACTAGTATATTATATTGCTAATTCCAGAATAGTCTTCATTTTTGCCTGAAAGTTTAATCATTTATTACAGGAAGCCTGGAATAAATTCAATTCTGAGGAGCTTTTCTAGCCTTTTGATAAATTGATCCACTTCAAGGTAATTTGTTCAATGATTCTGGTCGGAGGGGACCACGACCCTGTTTCATCTACCTCCCTGATAGCATATTTGTTTTGATTGAAGTTATAATTCATCAATGGTGAAATACTGCTTCCTTGTCTGGCGTCTCTAAGTCTAAGTCTTCTTGGGTGTAATTGATATCCTTCCAGGGGGTGGTTTCTACAAATGTTTCTTCAAATGTTTATTAATGTAGCATGTTTTGTTGATGTAAAATATCTTTTTGTGCTATCAATTTCATTATTCATTATCCCTGCCTAGTGAGGGCTCATGAGTGATCCTTTTTTTCCGGGTTCAAGAGAGGATCCACCTCGAAGTGGGTCCTGGGAGGCCCTCCTTTTATACCTGTGGTATGTATAGTACGATGTCTTGAATACATATAACCATGGATTGACACCAAAAGCTGCAATTTATATGGATCTTCGCACAAGCTTCTGCATTTTATACATTTAAATTTGTTTGTCATCAGCGGTACTGTTTGGTTGAGTTTGTTCAACTATTTTGCTTGATGTTGGGACGGCATAGTATTTAGTCTACTGATGAAAAGCTTTTGTACGTTTTTTCGTTTGTTCTTGAATAGTTCTGTATATTCAACTTTATTTCTATGTACATATTGCGGGTGGTGTAAATAAGCCATGTCGAGTTAAGCTCTTGAAAGTTTCGGCTTAGATTGTATGAAGATTTCAAACTTTGATTCATTTGGTTAAATGAGTCAAATTAAGGGGAAGTAAAGCTTCTACGTGGTCTGTATAATGAATGTTATTAATGTTTGACTTATTTAGTTAAATAAATCAACTATAAAGCTTGAGTGGATTTTTTTATTATTTATATAAAAAAAGAAAGTTTTAGTTTTTTCCTCTTATCAAATTTATCTTCGAAGTTTTAGTTTTTCATTATTTATAAAAACTGAATGCATTTTACCTTTTATTTGCTTCTCTTATAAATGCATATGCATATGCATATGGAGAAGTTTATCGAATAAAAAACTTTAGAGTAGACGCAAACACAGCGATCCATTCTTGGATAAATTTCTATAAGAAAAAGTTGCAGTTGAAACATGAAAATGGAACGGGAAATTCTAAAACTCAATAAACAAGAAGCATTACGAGGATGCCAGATATTGTTTGGACACACTGAAATAAATGATTCAAGGAAACTCCTGCCTTTGATTTTTCAAACAAGGAGTGGCTAGTTATAGTACTCCAATTGATCCATAAGATAATGGTACACACAAACCATCATGACACTGAAACTTAATAGTGTGAGTGGAATGGTTTGTATTTCTTAAGGTCAAGCAAGACTCCTGCCACTGAGCCAACAGCAGCAACAACTGATACTATGAGGCAGGCCACACTAAATATTTTGAGGCTAATCCATCTGTTACTCCATTTTGGGATCTTCTTCTGTGAAATATACATCTCCACAGGAAAGTAAACAGTTAAGGGCCAAAATCCCAATGCCCCAATCACTCCAACAATGTCATTGAAGAATGGAAGCAGCATTGATATGACAGTTGTTAGGACAACAAACACTGTCCTCAAAACTAATCTAAACACCTTAAGTTTGTAAGGGGAGAAACCAGGAATTGGAATCTTGAACTCCCTCTCAATGTGGGGCCATCTTTGTGTTACCTCTTTCTCCACAAAGGCAAAGATGGGTTGGGAAAACACTTGGTATGCTCCCACAAGGTGAATAACTATAGCTGCATTTGCAATGTCTATAAGCCAATATGGGTTATAGAAGCCAAAGCCAGTTAGCAGATTCCCCGGTGCAGCATCTCCAAAAGCAGCATACCCCATGCAGCCACAGAGCATGTAAAATGTTGTGGTCACTGCAATACTTATCAATGTGGCCTTCTTCATTGTTTTTGCTTCAGACGGTGGAGATTTTATTGTGTCCTGTAGTCAGCAAAATATTATATTTTGGCTAGCTTACTATGTAATAAATCATATTCTTCTTTTCTTAATGTTAAACTACTCATTTGATCTCTACAGTTCTCTTCATTTTAAGTTTTAGTTTTTATACGAAAAAATAATAAGTTTTAGTCCCTACAATGTGTTTAAGTTAAGTTTTGGTACTTGCTGAGAATATCAAAACTTATTTTTGACAGTTACAAAAAGTAGTGATAAACTGCCACAAAAAATTGTGTAGGGACTAAAAGCTATTGTTTTTTTTTTCCTTCTGAACATGGACGAAACTTTAAAATGAGAACAACTATAAAAATCAAATGAACATTTTAACCTTTTTTAGATTAACTAATTCTTAGTTTTTGAAGGAGATACCTGAATTTCTATAAGAACCACAGCATATGAATAGGCAAAGGCTATATCACCAAGAGCTTGGGAAGTCCTCCAGATTTTTTGGGTCTCTGACACTGGTCCAATGCTGATTCCAGTGAGGCCACCCTTGAAGGTACCCGTTTCTGTTCATGAACCAACCAAAATTTAAGCCTATATGATGCAATGTAACCCTAAGAAAAGTGTTGTATTAAAAAAAACTAAAAGTGTAGGAGAGCATTTTCAATATAATAACCTGCAACTTTGGCAATTCCAAGAGAGAGACCAATTATGGAATAGGTGAAAGACATTATTGCAGCAACTGTTGAGAGCCACCATAATTGATCAAAATCGGGAATTTGAGAAAGGAAAATTTCGGTTGCGCCAAAAATGATCATGTATACGTTGCTTGACATGTGACATGGGTTTTTGCCCCCAGATTTATGGAAACAGTTTGACCTTTTAATTGCCCTGTCAATCAAAATCTATGAAACTGAATCAAACCCATTAATGATCATCAAACTGTAGTGTATAATACTATCCCTATCAATCAGTTCAAGGAAATTAATTTCAGGTTGTGTCACTTGTGTGTGATACAATCATTAGATATTTTACTCATAGTTAACTCGTGAACATTTTTTTTTAAGTATTTGTGTAGTTTTTAGGTAACTAATTTTGATCCAAATCAAAATAAAAGTGTGTGGAAAATGAGATAGGCTCAATTATCATTAAATGATAAGAAATAACACTGACATGAAATGATGTTGGTAGACTACAAGTAATATCATTCATTATGAAGTTTAAATCTGAACTTACATCATGCTAATAGAAGCGGCAATTGTGTATCCTATTACAATTCCCAATAGATTCAGGTACTGAAATATTCCGCACAACGTAACATTGGCTCCACCTGCAAAATACATTATATTGCATTGTACAATATGAAATATAAGATAAAATCATATGTTAAAATTATTAATAAGTTTATCTGAACTAAGCTATTATTTATAAATCATATGAAATTTGTATGCTCTTTCTGCCTTCTCAAACTTTTGACCTAATTTTTAATTTGGTTATTGATACGTTAAAATTATTATACATGCATCTTCCAATTTCCAAAGTACTATCATAGACATTAAATAAGCTTGATTTAGCCAAACTAGTTAAAAAAGTTAAATTAATTTAATATTATCCCATGTATATATATGGTTGAATGAGAAGTATTGAAATAAGGTAAATGTTAACTAATATTTTGAAGCATTGATTAAGAAATTATTATTTTTGCTAATACATGCAAAATTGTGTTGTTTATGACTTTTTTTTATATTTATATATAATTTTTATAATAAATATTTTTTTAATTTAATATTATCCCATGTATATATATGGTTGAATGAGAAGTATTGAAATAAGGTAAATGTTAATCAATATTTTTGAAGTATTGATTGAGAAACTAATTTTTTTTGTTAAAATATATAAAATTATATTTTTTATGACTTTTTTATATTTGTCTATAATTTTTATAATAAATATATTTTTTTAACTCCGTTAACCAATATCTAAAAACACTAATTAGCAAAACCCTCTCAGTAAAGCAAGCTGGATACTGTAACCTGTTCTTGTAAGTGTAACAAACAAATAAATCATCAATTTAAGATGCTCTTGGTTTGCGCACATATTAATGATTAATGTTAGAGTGGGAAATTAATACGCGTGGCATACTATTTTTCTTTGACAGGCACGTGGCATACCGTTAGTGAGGAGATTTATCATAATACTAGAGTCTAGGGTTTTTTAAAAATCAAAAAGAGAAAGTGAGAATAAAAGAGAAAAAATAAAAAATATTGCTATTCACTGTGCAGCCAACACGAGGCATTGGCCAGACAATTTTATATATATTAAGACTACAGAATACAAAATTGGCAATTAAAAATTAAATCGTATTTTCTAGGGAAAACTCCCTTTCTTTTTTTGGTAATAAAAGACAAAGACCATGTGCATGAGTTATATTAAATTCGCCAACCCTAAAGTGCATGTTATATTAAGTTTTAGATAACTAGCTAGTAGAATGTGAACAAGAGCATGTGCATGAGTTGAATCCCTTTTGACAAGTAGCATCTTCTTTGGCGGACATAATCTCATATATTTTCATGAGGTGATAATGACCTTATCATCAGTATGATCATGACAATCCCATTAATTATAAGTTATTAATGTTTAATTTATTACATACATCTTATTGATATTATAAAATTACTCAACAAATATATAAATTACATCTCAAAAATTAAAATAGATAATATGATGTGAGACTTTCCAACAATATATACTATATGTACTATATGATATAGTATCATTTAAGGTCAACAACATGCATGCATATCATTAATTTGTGAAAAGAATATAAAAAAAGCAATACTGACTGAATGAATGAATGAATGAATTGTTACCAAGAATGGAGCGAACTGCGTCCATGTAAGTGTAGTTTCTCTTGCCAGAATTGGGGTCACCGGCACGATAACAATCAGCCAACAAGGATGAAGTATAAAAGGTAACCAAAGAGAATAAGAACATGACAGTAGGACCAGCAATCCAACCTAGCTGAGCTATGGCCCAAGCTAATGACAGCACCCCTGATCCTATCACTGCGGTTATTATGTGCGAGCTTGCAGTCCAAACATTTCCTGTCTCATATCATCACATGTACATTATATATTAATTTACATTATGAAAAATACTTTTTGTACATAAAAAAAGGGTCAGCTTTTGTTATTTCCTTGGATTTTTGAAGGAATTTTGAGATGTGTGTGGGGCAAAAAGATTTTAAAAAAAATGGAGATAGAAACAATAATTAACAATGTCTGATGTTTGATTTTCAAATAGTGGAACAGTTATATTACAAAGTTAAATTTTATAGTTTCATTTTTATGGATACATTGATAATATTAAAAAATTATTTAAAAATAAAGTTAAATATAAATTTTAAGATAATTATTATTAAAGTCAATAGACTAAAACTTAAGAGTTGTTATAAAATCTCTATAAACAGTTTACACGGTCAATAAATATACCAAATATAAATTTTATTATTATAAAATTTAATAATTTTATTGTACAAAATTTTTATAATTAGATAACATAATAAAAAATTGTTTATCAGCGTGTCGATTCATTCTAACTAAATTCTAGTTTATATGAAACAGAGTCGTGTATTATTGTTAGTAAAAGTGAAAGCAGCTAAAATGAATTTTGTACCAGTTCGTTTGAGACGGCCATCATCATCATAGCATTTGGAGTTATTCTGTGAATGCGAAGGCACATCATCTTCGATGCCAAAAACTTGAAGGTGGTTAAGGTTGGTTGTGGCTGCGTTTTCAGGCATCTTAATTTGGTGAAATGAAACTGATATCAAAGTAGAGAAAATATGTGTAAGAAACTGTTGATGATAATAGTAGAGTCTTTTTGTTTATAGCACTAAAGAACTCGTTAGGAAATCACACATTTCCAGACACAAAAGACACGTAGAAAGAGAGCAAACTTGGTACAAGTACGTTTTGTTATGGGAAGAAATGGGTTATTTATAGGGGGTTTTGGTTTTGAGGAATCTAATACTCGTGGAAAAAAATTAGAAATGAAACTTCGAAAGTTTAAAGGGATTTAGATATATGCCAAGTTTTTTCATTTAACTATGTTGTTTAAAATTCAAGAATTTTTTTTCATAAAACTATTGTTTAAGAATAATTAATGGGAAAATTGGATAATAATATTTAAAATTTAGTTAATAATTTGATTATATTTTAAGAAAATAAATATTTATATTACTTTTATAAAATGAAATCATTTTTGTCATTTGAATTATATATATATATATATATATATATATATATATATATATATATATATATATATATATATATATATATATATATATATATATATATATATATATATATATATATATATATATATATATATATATATATATATATATATATATAGCATTCAAATGACAAATATTCTCAAGGCACATATTCTCGTTGTCAAGCATTTGATCAAGCACATAAAAGAACGAATTGCAGACACTCAGAATTCGGCTTCTCTCAATAATCAAATTCACTTGACAAATGAAGAACATTACGCAAATGCATACAGATGGGTAAGCACGTTCTCTTTTTATTTTTTTAATTTCTAATGTATATCATATAACTATTAAAATATATACGAGAGAGGAGTGCAGTGAGACATATGCTATAACGGCTCCAGTTGCAATAAAATGGAAAAAACTGCAAAACTTTTTAGGGCGGCCAAGATTTAGAACAAAAAACCAAATAGTTGTGTATGCAGCCCTAATATATTTTTTTTTGGTTTTACTCTTTTAATTTTTAGTTTTATATAGTAGTAGTTTAATTTTTATATTAAAAAAATATACTTACGAAAGCTAATCCGATATTAAATTCCTAATAAATGACAATTTCAGAGAGGTGTATTCATTTAAAATTTTAAAAGATTTTTTTATAAATTTTTTTGTGTAGATTTTAAAAGAGTTTATAAGAATGTAATGTTTTTTATAATTTTTTTAAAGACTTCTATGATTAAGATTTTGTAGTTTGAATTTTAATAAATTATAAATTTATAATTTTTTTTTATAAATTTATAAGGTTTAAAAGGAGTATCATTTTTAGAGGTAGTATTAGAGAAAAAGGAAATGCACAGCCAAAAAGAGAACAAAGAAGATTGTTACACACCCAACACAAAGGAAAAAAAATAAACAGCATAATGTTTACTTGTATACTCATCATATACAACATTTTTATTTATCTACGTTGAATTTATGCACAATCAAATTTTTACGATTGGTGATTGGAGTATGTTATTTTAGTGAAAAAACTCATTACTTCTTTATTGCTCCAACTCTTTATATATCACCAAATCATTGTATAACTCCCCGCAAGAAAAAGTGTATAACTAGTTTAGGATTAATGATAATTTTACTTTAGCATATTTGAGTTTAATGGTATCAATTTAATTCCTCTCTGATATCTAGATGAATGTAATCAACATACATGGATTGTGGGTGCACTGTAAAAGACTGTGAATAACATTATTCTATTATGCTATTACTGATATATCCCTAAATTTGATCAATAATGCAACCAAATACCCATGATGTGGACATTCTTTCAAGTGGAATTTAATAATTTATGGTGGCAAGTTCATTCAGCCTCCTCCTCGGTAGGGACCTCTGCTAGTGGCTGATTTGTCAGATCTTGGTCTTTCTTGTTTTCTTCATATCCTTCTGATATACCAAAAAAAATCATTTATTCATGCAATCATACTAACTAGTTACTTCCCACAAAACCTCGTTAAATTTTGAAGCAGTGGGTAAAATATAATATCATATCTCTAACTATAGCAGCCCTCTTTTCCAAAAACGTGACAAAAATTGGAAACCAATGCAAGTTTTTAGTATCATAACAGATGCTATCAATTAGCATACATGTTATTGACGCCTTATAAGATAGTAGTAATATTTATCATGTTCCTTCGTTTGAGAGTTATAACTGAGGCCAGTTTTACTTAGTTACATCTAATCAATTAATCCCTGACTATCAAAGTATTTTTGAGGAGAGTTGTTCAATAAGAAAGATTTTAGGAACCGAATTCTTTGACCACTTATATCATCCTAGTTGGCTACTTTTGTTAATTTAATTAAAGCTTACAAATATAATCCAGAAAAGGGGAGAACGTTAGAAAGTTACTAATTAACGGGATCCTAGTTTTCTTTTAAAAATACAAAATAAAAAAGTAGAGCTCTGTATTCCTCTCCTTCACCCCTATACTGTTAATATATAACATAGGAATCTATTCCACTTCCCACGTTTGATTTGTCATCTGTATCTTCCCTATTACACATTTGATTTGTCATCTGTATCTTCCCTATTACACATAAAGGCTAATCGCAGGAATAAAACACCACATCGTATTCCTTTTTCTTCTTTTCCTGCTTTTGAAAGGAACAAAAGTAATTTCTCACCTTGTTTTTGTTGAATTGAGTTGTGCAATAATTTGCTTTGATTTGTATTCCTGATTTATGCGGAGATATAGTAGGTAAATTTTAAGGTCAAATAATTTGAGAACTAATTTTTAAATAAGTTGTTATAATTTGAAAATTAATAATTAAATTATTAAATCTATAAAATATTTATAATTAGATATCTAGAGTAAGACTCCATTAATAAACTGTGAAATAAATATTCTTAATTTTGATTACGAATGAGAGTATATAATTTATTTTAAAAAAAATTATGTAGTTTAATAACTAGGTTGTTAAGTGTAGTGTATTTGTAGAATAAGAAAGATTTTATGCAAACTTTACAAATTAAAGTTTTATATACATAAAATAAAGAAATGATAATTTATTCTTTTTTTTTTGTAACTAAGTTTTTTTTTTATATCATCATCATCAAGGAATGAAGACGTCCGAAGTTTTTTTTTATATCATCATCATCAAGGAATGAAGACGTCCGAAAATGCATTCTTGATTTGTTCACCATCTTTGACTTCATTGAAAATGGTCTATCTAATCATTCTTTTAGATTTTACTTGAAATTTTTTTAGTAAGTATATTTATATATTCAATTTTTCTTCTATCTTATTCTGACTCTTTTATTTTTATTTTTTCTAACCATTTCTCAACATATCATTTGTTATACAAGTTATCTCTCTTTCTTTTTCTTCTCTCTGTAATTTTTTTTTTCTTTCAGTCGTACCCCAAAAATGAGGTGTACGATTGAGATTTTCCGAAACTCTACAAAAGATATCAAATTAGTGCGACTTATTCAAGGCCAAAAGCAAGCGAGAACAAGGTTAGCAGCACCTAAGTATATATTCCACTACTTAATCATGGCAAGAATCACCGAAAAATTAAGAAAGCAATGAACTCAATAAGATGATGGTGGGACTACATTATAATATCTCCTGTCAAAGAGACATGTGAGGATAACTGACTCATGATCTCTTATCATTTGTTAATATTCTGGTGGTACATATGATATATATTGTCCGAAGACAAACTAACTAATTAGTTGGAGTTGTTCTGGAGAATCTTAAACAAATAGTACTGGGAACCAGAATTTTCACTTGATATTTTTATTTTTTGGGTTGATTGTGAGAGTGCAATGTTCAACATGTTCATGATTGATGATTGTACATGAAATAAGTGAAAGGAAGGAAGAACCGCTGAAAGTGGGTATATAGAGGAGGATTTGACCTCCAAATTGGGTATAGTGGTGGGTCATGCTAATTAATTCCTAAGTCTATCTATTGCATTAATTTGGGCTCTGAACACAAGATGATTTAATTAACTTGCTAGAGTCTCAAAACAAAATGTAATTAATTAGGTGACTCTTCTTATAGACGTAAACCATAACACTAGTCATGGGTATGGGCATGGAAGTTCATCACGTTCTACTTTATAAAGTAGCTAGTGGTGATCTCAGATATAAGCACTGAATGGCTAGCCAAACCTCAAAAGGTCACATGTAAGGTTTTCAATTCTTTTTCATCTCTATAGATGTTGGTCAGAGACATGCTATAATTCCCCTCCAAACACTAAAGTACTTACACTCAATTATGAGATGGTTTGAAGAATATATGTTATATACAAATAAATATAAAAGAATTAAATCTATACAAATAATAGGTATATAAAAATTAATTAATACAGATCATGCTGGATATTAACTGGTCATTTATTACAATATTTCAAGATTATGAAAGATTTTTCTTTTGAGATTTCTAATTATAATGCTAAGCAGCCTAAGCTGTCTGCAAAGAACAACTTTGTCAGATATGCACATAAATATAACAAGCGTGCCAATAGGATACAATATAGTCACCCATCCAATGGTTATCTTTATTTTCTTTTCGGCGTATCGCTTTTGAAGTGATTCTTTGTAGTTGTTTTTCCTCTCAATTAAGTAGACCATTAATAAGATAAATATGACGATAGTTGAGCAACAAGTTGTAAAAATCGTGCCCATAACAAAAGTGCGAAAAGAAAAGTGCTCTGAACATCGATTTTATAGTTGATTTCGTAGTCAAACAAATAATTTTATCGGTTCAATTGGTTAACTGATTCGATTGGTTATTGTTCTTCCACTACATATTCTGATAACTATATGTTATTAACTTATCATTATTAATTTTAACTAAACTCCAATGCAGAAGCCTCTGGATGATTAGTGCAAAATGAAAAGCACTTATATAGCTATAATATGAGTGTACGTAGCATATTCCATTATTCTTTATCTTTATGACGAAGATAAATTCCATAAACCCACGTGGATTTGGAGTAATTGTTTCCCCCACAGCCTCTTCTTCGAGATCTTTCAACTACAAGTAGCACGAACGGAAGTGGTCATCATATATATTATCCAAGTACACCAAAATGGTGACAATTTAAGTTGCATGTCTTTCAGTTCTGCCCATTACAAGAGTGCTGAAAATTAAATATATTCAAATCCATATCTAACCACTACCGATCGACCTCATCATATTTCTGAGTTTCAAACTTACAATTAATCTCTAGACTGGAGTGACGCATGCACAAAGTGAGCATTCTCTATATTCCCATCCGAGAGAATGCATCCTCTCTAGTAGGGTCGTGTGCCAACGGCCAAAAGCATTTTATTTTTAAATGATAATTTAATATTATTTACCATTTTTATATTAATGTAATATCAATGTTCCAAATCACTTAAACAATGTTGGTTTGGTTTACAGGTTGATACTTAGCAAATAGTAAACAATGAGGGCTCATAACAGGATAGTATAATTCCATCTATACATAAAGGATTTTAGTCAAAAATACAACTCAAATTAATAACACATAAAGGAGAGAGAAAAATACAACAACATGCAAACTTGGTACATAAGCTAAAAATTAGTTAATCTAAATCTGAATCCACGAACCATACTAGTGAGCTCGCGAGCTCCACGTGAGGAGGCTCCTCCTCAAAAAATGGATTGCATAGGGTGGAAAAGTCAATGTGTGGCTATCTCCTCTGTGAGAGAAAAATGCAACTCCAAGGGAACATAATGTACGAAAGTGGAGTCACCACCAAGAATCTATAATCATCAATCTTCTGTCATAGATAATGCACTGCACCAAGTAGTTCAACCACTAACCATCTTCCTCAAAGGTATCACAGTGACAAATTGGTAGAAGAGGCATGTTGGATCAATAATCTATTGTTAGTGAAGTCAAAAATCACGAACATGTTAAACTTCGTGAGGTGTGATAGTCACTAACTTTATTTGTGCTGTTTCATATAAATCTCCTAGGATACAACAAGATTGTCCAGAACTAAGATTATAGAACTCACAAAGAAAAAATAATTGACCCAAGAGTAAAGAGGGAGAAAGCTTAACAAAAGAAAAGAGCAACAAAGAGGAGAAGCAATTGACCCATGTCCTTTTAAAATTATGTTCAAAATTCAGCCAACCTTTTTTTTTATCACTAATGATGTGTTTATAATTGTCATTGTCCCCCTCTTAATTTTCACTTTTATTAACAATAATAGAAAATTTGAATTTTAAATTTTAAATTTAAATGTCATAATTTTCCTTTTCCCTACTCATTTAATTAAATGTTTTCTTAAGAAAATTCTTTTAAAATAAATATTAAAATCACAACATAATCTCATCAAACAACAAAAAGATAAAAATACAAACAATTTTTTTTCAATAATACGTAATCATGCAAAATGATGAAATTGTGTCACATACACAAAACTTTCTCATGTAAAAAAGGTCTAATTTAGATAGATCATCTCATTTAGAGAAAGCAAATCAATTCATCTGGAACTCAACTATATATATATATATATATATATATATATATATATATATATATAGACATAAAATGTTGACAATGTTGAAATATGATGATCAAATGTAAATGCATGTGCTCAATGACTTTACTCCATGAAATTATCTCATAATCTTGAGTGATTCAATCAAAATTATGATTAATAATCAATGATCATCGTTTTCTCATGGCGACATGTGTCAAAAACTATTTAGCAAATATGTTGAAATTTATCTTGGGTGCAATAACAACTAGTTTGGATGTCCATGTGGGGCTAATCAACTTACCCAAACATGAGGACATTTTCACTTGATCCTATGTAGAATTTTGTGCCCAAACATCCTTAAGGTCTCCCAATGACCTCCATCAACACCAACCACACTACTTTTATGGGAGTATGACTCAATCCATTCTCATATATACTATCTATGCTCAAGAATTACATGTCATTACAATAATTATGATTCAAGATTCAAATATATGGAAACTTTTCATTAGAGTTACACCTAACTTGTCCTCGTGCCTTTAGGCTATACAACCCATCTCATCATAAATCTCAACCATCATCCAAAACATCACCATGGCATGTTCACTTTAATCAAGATCATTATTATATTCACAATTATAATCATCAAGATTATCATTAAAAACATCATACTTAATCACATTACTCACTTAATGAGTTCTAATCACTTAGGTTTACATCCTAATTAATCCATACATTTTTCTCTTATTGTATGTCTTATGTAAATCTTCTTGTCTTATGAGAATCTTATGTATATTATGAAGTATCTAAAATAATTTAGCTAAGTGGCCATGAAGTTTCTTCTCTTAAAAGTAAGTTGGTTCATCTCATCCTCAACCTTAATTAATTGTCATTATCAAAGTCTTACAAACTAATGGCTGATTAGATAGTATTTATTAGGAGCTTAATGGGGAATTCATTCAATTTTTAATTATGGTTAAATGGTTGAATTTGACCATATCCAATCAATCTTGTTTCCAAGTCTAAGGAGTTAATTAGCTATAACCTAATTAATTAACTAGCAACCAAATTTCCACATCTTTATATTCAATAAAACAATATACAATTTTTAATAAAGGCTTTCTTATTGATCCAAACGAAATAATGAAGCCCATTTTCATTATTGTCACCGGCTTTGCTAGGTGCACCAAGCATATTGCTTATGCACCCAACATTAAAACAAAATTTCAAAAATACCCTTAAAAGGTTTTTTATTTTTACGGATTACATAATTCGCATATCTCATACGAATTACATGATCTATACTAGTTGTCATACAGATTAACTCATACGAATTACGTAATCCATATGATTCATACGAATTATGTAATCCGTATGAGTCATACGAATTATGTAACCCGTATGAGTTAATCTGTATGACTCATACAGATCACGTAATCCGTACGAGTTAATTCATCTGAATTACGTGATCCGTAAGTTTTTTTTTCAATTTTTTTTTTTAATTTATTAATAAATTATTTTTTTAATAGTAAATATCTTTTATTTATAAAAAATATACGGATTAAATAATTTATGAGTTATATTAAAATTTATTGTCACAAAATTTATTAGTTAAATTTATATGTCCATTAAATATACATTAGAAATTTTAATATTATATATAATAACATTATTTATTTTATAATATAATTGATCTATTAACTTAATTGGTTAGAGTATCGTACTAATAAAATCACATGTTCACCAATATGAGGTATACATATTAGATGATTCGAATCCTTCTATGAAAGGATAAAATGGGAAGATCACTAAATTGCTGTTCTTGTTGGGTGTACGCAACAATGCCCTATTGCCCACTGGTTCGTCCTATTAATTTTATGACCCATGCGAAGTAGGCCTAAGTATATTGGGTATGCCTATGTACCCATCTTTAAGTTTAAGGACGATGGATGGAGCATTCCTCTAAATAAGGTACCGGGTATTTTTTTATTTTATTTTAAACTTATATGAAATATTAATAAAATAAGATATAATTAAAGAAGAATGAATGGTGTAAGATAATTTTCCCAAGTACAGGGGAAAAGTGGGTTGAGTTGAGGAGGAAACTTGAGTTGGAGGAGGATAACAGCCGTTGATTTGAAACACAATAACGATAAATGAAAATGATTGCGGGAGAGAGAGTGAGAGTGAGAAAAGAGATATTATAGAAGAGAAGAGAAAAGAAGAAGAGAGTAATGGCAGTAGTAGCAGTGTCTCATTCATCAGCACCACCCACTTTCAACTTGAACAAGTCTCCCAAATTCCCTCCCTCCCCAATCTCTGCTACCTTTCCAATCCCTAACTCCGCCACTTCCACTTCCAGAATTTTCTGCCGCGCCACCAATTCACGCACCGACCCCGTCAAAAACAAAAACAACAAGAAGAAGAAGCGCAAGAAGACTTCCGACGAATCCCTCCCTCAAATGAATCCCAACGATGATTTCCAAGTTCTGAACGATTTTCCCCTCCAAAATGGCCCCGACACTTCCGATGCTCCTATCCATTATCCTTCCATGCCGTTGCCCGAACCGCCAGCTGGATTCGTCTTAGACGATAACGGCAACGTTCTCCACGCTTCCCCAAATCGACTTATCACTGTCGTCAGTTTTCTTCTTCTTCTTCTTCTTGTGATTATATTCTTCTGTAGAATTTCAATGACATTTTCTTTGACAGGTTGATCCTACCAACAACCTTCCGTTGGAGTGCGTGATTAGGAGAGTCTTCAAAAGTTCCGAGAGAGATGAATGTATGTTGCTCTGCCCTGTTGACACGTAAGTAACAAATTAAATTATAAATCGATTGTGTAAGTGATTAAGGCCGCAAATAAAAAACAACTCAGTGTATGGACTCTGGTTTTCACAAATAGTGGACGTTGATATATAACAGCGCGTTGCACGTTGGTTTATAACAACAACACATTGGACGCTGAATATTACCCTTTAATAAAAACAGTTTTCACTTGCACATTCTATTAGTTCTTGACTATGGGTATGTATGAATTGTTTGTTTTTACTGCAGGCCTGTCCAAATATTGAAGAGCACAAAAGCTGATGGATGGTCTGCTGTAAGTTTCTGTCTCACACTCTAAGCCTTCAATTCATTTGTCTATATACTCATTAGTGATGCTAGTGCTACTTCTAATCCTGACTTAGAAGTAATATTTCTCTATGACTATGCATACAATAATACTTTAAAAATTAGGATCCACAGATGAAGATAACATCTCCTACTCTCACACAATGCACTCTTTTTATATCCCTAATATTACAAGGCACTCTCACAATTCACACTTTAGAGGTATCCAAAACGTTGAAAACATTTGTACAGGTTTTAGTACGAAACGTCGAAAAGAGGAAATAAAGCAAAACCGTGACATTTTTTGTAATTATTACCGCAGAGAGAAAAATATAATAGGAAACATTTTCTCCAACCAAATGGACCCCGCATTTTTCGTTTTCTTTTGTTATCCTTTGGTGGATCTTCTCACTCAATTTCATATTTTTATTGTGTTTTAGATCAGTGATGAGGAAGTTGAATCTATTCTGCCTGCCGCAGCTTATGCACTTGCCAAGATACACATGCATCTTGTTTATAGTGGGTATGTTGGCAGTTTCTAGTTACCCAGAAAGATCTGAAATTAACTTTTGTGTTTGATCATCATAAAATATTTCTGTATCTCCATATCAGGTATTGTTATACAGCACGTGGTGGTTTTTGCTACACAGAAGAAGACATATTTGACTTCCACACAGGCAAGGATTTTTCTGCCTGCCTTTTCACTAAAGTAATTTTGTTTACTGTTTTTGTCATCAGAATATAGACTAAACAGAGCTTTATTTAGTTTATTACAGAATAATTTTTGGTTCAAAATGTGCTGTTATTGCATTTCAGATTCTATACTTCATGAGTGGTTTGTTGCATCATGTGGTTTGGACATCATTTATATTTGCTAAAAGCTTGTCAATTTTTTGGATACTACCTGGCTAGAGCTTGAATTTGCTAAATATCAACTTTTGCTAACTTAATCTTTGCTCCTTTTGAAAGTCAACTTTTTTGGTGAAGATGTAGCTTTCTCTCTGTTTTTTGTTCTATTTCCTTTATCTACTGCACAATTATTTGAATTTTATCCCCTAAAATAATTTAGGATGCTTTTACCGTTTTGCAGATGACGGCAAGGGAGTAGATGGCTTGCCAACTGAAGGTGTAGAAATTACATCTTTCGATCAGGTAATTTTTTTGCCTTCAATTACACAAATTTGTTTGACTGAGAGTGAACTGAACAAGTAGAAAGAGCTCTCCTCCTATAGTTTCCTCTTTCCAAAGGGTTTCCCCTTTCACTACTCATTCGCTAAGCTCTCAAAAAACAATTTCTAACTAATCCCCTCTAACTAACTAATTGTCTAAACTAACTACGTTTTTTTAACGGCATCTAAACTAACTACTTTGTGTTCCTTTTATTCTTCCAAGCAATTGTGCTTTTGTCCCATTGAAATTTTGTGATTTTAGCTATTGAAGGAGAGAGACTTTGTATAATATTCTATTCTGTAATGAAATGCATGGATGTGTGTATAAAACCCAAAGTACTAATCGTTATTCATATTTATCCTACTCCTAATTAATCAGGGAAACAAATCATGAGAAAAGGAAATATGTAATCAATGCTAAGAGATGATGAGAAATAGAGGAACTAAGTTCAAGGGATAATCCAAGTAAGACAATCTAAAATATGATGAGATATCTTCATATATTCTAGCATGTCCTAACATGGTTTTAACTAAACGAATAAAGCGATTTCTAAGTTAGCAAAGAATCAAAATTGCCTTGCAATCATTCTCCTTTCTAGAATGTGGATGTATCATAATTTTTCTAGTTATATTGGATAACAGTCTGTGACTGCCTGAGTGCTTTCTTAGGTGGTAATGATCAGTTTTCTGAGATGAATTGTTGTATATTTCATGTGAAGGTGTGGTTACTGGTTACTGTGTCCCCTGCCTGTGTTACCATATGAACGCTTCTCTCATTTTCTTGTTATTCTTTTCTATTAATCAAGTCTACTGGAAGAATCCTGGATACTGAATTCATTATCGTTATTTTCTTATATCGAAATTACTTTCTCACATCCATATTGTGTTTACACCACACCATGAAGAAGCTCGCTTTATTTATTAGATGCATTTTTTGTTGAATTGTTCTCATCCAATATTTAAAATTTAGATGCTTGCTAAAGGAGCCTCTGGCCTGTTGCGAACCTCAGTAGAAATATGGACACTAATTTTTACCGTGTTTCTAATATATATGGCGTTTTCCTTGTAGGAAGGTGCCCGCTACATGATTTATACACCATCTGATCCACTTCTTTTTGTTGCTATGAAGGTGAGCTTCCATTTTTACAAGCTTCTTTAGAGCAACTAATGCCATTTAAGAACAGTGGCCGGATTCTGGATTCCATATTATCTTGAGTCACTTTTCTCTCTGAAAGGCAGATTATAGTTGATTGAAAACCTTCCAGAGTGCCTATGTGAATGTAGTGTTAAAGTTCCTTTGGTTTCAAGTTTATATAGTTGGCGTAAAATATTTGATTTTTTTTTTTGTCCATTCTTTGTGCAGGGTGAGAACGGGATGTTATACATTGCTGATGATGTAAGTAGGCAATCACTAATTCACTACAAAATTTGTTCCAAAGTTCCTTTCTTAGTTCCAATCTCATATTCTATATGTTGCATGCGTCCTTTTTATTTTATATGTTTTACACTTTCAGTGTAGCCTTTTTGTCTCAAAGTGAAAATAAGTAATGAAAACAGAAAATATATTTTCTCAAGTAAACAGCACTTTAGATTTTGGCTGCCTTTAACTGTGGTCTCATCCTCAGTTTCAATTTTAGTTGCTTGTGTAGCTAATGGCAACATTTGTGAACAGGATCTACTTGAGGATCCTGCTGTCATTGACGCCATAGATGAGGAGACCGAATTTAATGCCTTGGTGGTACGTGGTTACATTCTTTCTATTGAACATTAATTTATTTTTGTGTTTGATCCCTAATCCTTTTTTATTGTTTGTGTTGTCTCCAGGAAGAAGAAGCTGCACTTATAGAAGCAATGATGCATGAAAGATAACCTATGTTTTTAATTCTAGTCTTTATCCTCTGGAATGCCACGGCCTGGTCTGACTGCAAATATCTGGTGATGCTGAATAGAATGGTCCTCTTGTATGCATATGATCAATTTTGTCTAGTATGGGATAAAGCCTCCTTGGCGCTATTTTTATGTTTTACGTTTTGATCATCAATATTGAACGGGATCATTGTGTTAACCACCTCTAATTTTTGTTGTTCATTGTTTTGTGTTGGACTTGTCTCTGGATTTATAATTTAGCCAGTAACACAGCCTTTATAATTCTTTGAAAACTATTTAAGTGAATAAATGTTCATCCGTTACTATAAATTAATTTGTCAACTATTATTATCATGTATCGTTTTAAGAGTTCAAATTCTTTTTTTTAATCCGTTTTGGGAATAAAGAACGGTGTTCAAAGATTTATAACTTACATCTTTATTCAATCATCTGAGCTATACTTCATTGAGGTTCAAATTCTTATTTACTTGTGACTAAACATGAATGTTAATTTATTAAATATTGATTTTATTGCATAAATTTAGTTCAACTTCAATTTACACCAAGAAAATTCCTCCTTTAACAAAAACCTCGGAAGGCCAAAAAAAAAAAAATTCCTCTCAAGATTCTCATTCTTATTAAAAAAAATCCTCAACCAATAGTAGAAAATATTAAAACATAATTAATTCGCTAGCATTTCTTACATTTTAAAACACTTGGTTAGTGAAAACTAACATATTAATGAAGGAAAATGTAGTTATAATGTAGTCAACAGAAAACCACGGTGCAAATCAGGCGAAAATAACAGAAGAAACTGTAAAATTAATCTTCAACTTGGCTTGTCCCTTATCGTGGAAAATTATTTATTATACATGTTGAGTCATTGTTAAACAGAAAGCAAATCTTTTCGGGAGAAACAAGACATCTGTTAATAACTTGATGAACTTTATCCAAGCTGAAAGGTACCAGAACTACTTCATGAGAACATTGACTTTTCAGATGATTTCCTTTTTGGGGAGAGAGACTCGAATTACGATTCACCTGTGATAATGTATTCATAAAACCAAATGTCAGAGGTTAACTAACAGTATATAACACAGCTATATTTTGTGCAAGCAGCTATAATATACACACCAATCCATCTCATCATTAAGATAGGAAAAAGGTACTAACACGTTTAAAATAGTAACAGATATTGACAAAAATCCTTAGTTAATGTTACTTCTTGTCCGGTGGATGGGATTTATTGTTGACCACATTCACATATCGCTTCTCTTCAACTAGCTTGGCATAAATCTCTCCCCTCTCTTGGAAATATCTCATAAAAGCCCTTGGCAGGAACCTTGGTATCAAGAACCCAAAGAGATTGATGGAGAAATATACCAGGTTAGCCACTGCCAAAACCCTGCCAAACCAAAACCACGCCTTATCCTGTTTAAGTAAACAATTTTATCAAACATCCATTTCATAAAACTTTATCCTCCAAAATTTCATTCATAAATTTATTAAAATGACCAACAAACTTGCATACAAAATTTATTAAAATAAAGGCTAAAATATATTGTTAGTCTCATCTTATTTTATTTTTAAAATTTAGTTCTAAAATTTAAAATGTTTTAAGTTGATCTTTAAAAATTAAAAGTGTCTCTCTATCAGATCAAAATTCTGTTGCTTTATCACGTGAAAATTTGGGAGATCTCACATCAGATAGGGCCTTTGGCACATTTTAAAACTAACACTGTTAATACAAAAGATAAGAAGAACAAAGTCAAATTTTTTGAAATTAGAATATCAACCCGAAACAAAGATAAGAGTGTATTTATAAAGAAACAAAACCCGATGTCATGATTAACCCCCACTTTGGTGGTAAGATGAGAAGGGAGAGAAAAAGATGGTAAATTCAACTCTTTACTAACAAAAATTATCAATTAATTACTTAGTAACTTTAAAAAAACTATGATAGTATGTCTCATGAAACATTAAAAGAACCTTGAGGTTTGCATATGGGGGCAAAGTCTTGTTGAGGCACACATCATGTATCCAACCAATATCCACAAAGATCCTCCGCACAGTGTACATCAAGGGCACCATGGCCCTCACTGGTGGCGAGAACAGCGAGAAGCTACTTATCACATTCTCCGTCAGTATTTGGAACGCCAGCAAGAACAAGTGTGGGCTCGCCGACCGCACCGCCTGCTTGTCCCCTCTCCCAAACCCACCAAGCACGTAGGCCAGCGGCAAGAACAGGCCCACCGTCGTGCCCACAACCACGTACACTTGGAAAAGCCCACTTTCGTGGAACATCGGGCCCGGCGCACACCCATGCGACGGAAACGCAAAACGCCCAAGTAGCATTAGGTAGATGGAGATAAGGGCCGAATAAGCTAAATCGAGTAGAGGGACAAGACCACTTGCTGAGAAAACCAACGCGAATGCCACTAGCTGCAGCTCTATCACACGTAACGAACCCATTAAGCTCATGCTTCCGTGTTCTTCAGGACCCGACATGGTCATAGTCAGAAGTTGTTATAAATTCTGGGAATTAACAAAGAAGGCACTTAATAACGATAGAAACGATATGATCATGCAAAATTGCTATAAGCCAAAGGAAAATGTTAATTAATATCGTTGAAATTGTAATTATATTTATGACATTTTTTACGTTTTCTTAAGATTTTCCAAATAAATATTTTTTTTTAAAAAAAATAAATTTACGAATGCTCGTAAGTGAAATGGGTTGGAGATCTTCTTTGCTCGTTGTAATGCATAATCCTAATCCTGACCAATTAGAAATTGATTTAAACATTCTGATACGTATAGATATAGACATATAACTTACCTGCAGGCTGCAGCTAGCTGAACTGAACCAAAAAGAAAAAGGTGTAATGAAAATGACGAGATGCATGAAAGGGGGAATTCACACTTATTCAGATGTAGGTCGGAAATGATTAGAAGTTTAGAACTGAGAGACACGAGTTAATTGTTCTGAATTACAACTAACGTGTCAAGTAGCATGCACAACACCTGCTTCATCGTACACGTGGGTCATGTCATTGTTCTACATGTCATGTTTTACTTCATTTGACCAGGGTTGAGTAAAAGTAATGTTATTAAAGAAAGATGTTTGTGATCCAACACACTTCTTAACATGTTCAAAGGGAGGGGTTAGATCTAGATTCTCTGATATATTGTACGTCTGATGTCGAATAATATTTTGTCAGAAGAAAGTAAAATCTATTTCGTAATTTTAACCTTTAGAGAGATTATGTCTTTCTACTATGAAAAGATAATTGGAAAAGAAAAATAATATTGAAAATGTTTAATCGAAGAAAAGGTATTTAACTTTTTTTAATTGATAAATATTAGTTTTATTAAAAATATTGGTGAAAGATTTTCATCTTTTTTCTTCTTTCACTCTTAAGTCATTCTTTTTTATTACTATATTAATTTTATATCTCCTAAATAATGTTTAACTTAAATGATGGTATATGCACGTACTGCTATAGTAACACATTAACAAAAGTCTTCAACCTTATTAGTTGGCATCATTTTAGCCAAATATCTGACCATCCAATTCAACTTTATTAAAAAAATTATCTCTTACTTCCTCATATTTTTTCTTTAACATATAAATTATTTATCATTTTTTTCAAAATTATGTTGTAAAAATTATATAATATTTAACAAATTAAAAAAAAACATAAACCATTTTACTTTTATCCCATTTGAAGAGGAATTTGCTTAATAGCGGAACCATTAAGGACATTTGGTTTGACTGTTTCTGTTTTCATTTTCACTTTTGGTTAGATTTTTAAAAACATTTTTAGTGAAAATATTTTTTCAAATGAATCAAAAACTGGAAATAATAAAATCTCATTTTGAGTTGAAATCAAAAATGTCATTAGGTAAAATGAAAACACGATGGCAGAAAATGTAATTTTAAGTAAATCTAAAATTATATTTTTTTTTGAAAGCGCATTTTAAGTGTTTTTATTTCTTGAAAGCAAAAAAATAAGAAGTCAAACCAAACATGTTTTCAGAATTTTAATCTTTTGAAAATAAAAACAATTTTCAAAAAATTAAAACAAAAAATGAAAATACAAACCAAACATACCCTTAATTTTTACATTTCCACCCGTGACTTTATCCCACTCTAACCAAATACATAAAAATCACACAATTTCTTCTATTTATCTGTTTTATTCCTTTTTAATGTTAAAAGTTACAACAAATTCCAAAGAGTATTTGGATTTTCTATCCCACTCAAGCTTTTATAATACTAGGCCTTCGTTCAAGAAATGCTCCTGCATCCTTTTGATTAACAAGTGTCATACAATTGTTAGAAAAAAATAATCATTTTTTCCTTGATATCAAAAGTAATTAAGGTGATAATTTCAATGAAAGATGATAAAAATAATTAGTAGAAGAATCCCTTTCTGTAATAAATGAGATATGAGATATATCTAGCTAGAAACATTCCCGGGAGTCCAACCATAACGCTTAGTATAGATATATTATTTGCCCCTTCATTTAGGGTTAGGGGGACCTGTGTGGTGAATGACTTCACATCTTGACTCCCGTGTGCTCCTCCTAGCAGAGTTAATCAACGTATAACGTCACTTTCATTATAATTATATTAACTAAGTATATTTGGATGATATCAGTATTCAGCCACTTGTTTCATTTAATCCTCTTTTCTTTTGTTATGTTGAACAAGCACATAAAGACCCAGATTCTCTTTTACTCTCTTTTTTTATTTAATTTTTATTACTCTTGGTCTCTGATCTTTGAAACAACAATTAAAGGGTTCAAGTTTCAATTATGCCTTTTGAGATATATATGATTCTAATTTACCTAGGTATGTGCCATCTGCAAAAGCATGGGTAACATGAGCAGCAGACTGAACACTGAGTTTTGATTCACTGCAAGATAAATTATGTTCAAACCTGTTCACAGAATCAATTAGTTTCGTAATTAGTTAGTACCAAGTTTATGAATTACACCATCAGTGTCCAATGATGTGATTGAATAGATAAAAAGGAATGTCAGATATATTTGAACCCTTATGTCAGATAAGTGGATGTATTTATGTATAACTAATCTAAGAGTACACCAAAGGTAATCTGATGTATCTTTGGTTACGTTCATTTGCTCAAGTAATGAGTTTGATATTAACGTAGTCCGGTCAAGGTTAGGGATGACATCCAGAAATTGCTCCCATTAATCGGCCGAGCTGAAAGTTTGTATTGGACTAATGATTCTTCTGTTGCTCTTTGTATTTACCTATGTATGAATGTAAATAGAAGAGTAAAATTAAACAAACAACTAATCACTAAAGTTATATATAATCACCAAGCATACACACTTTAATTAATTTCTGACAAGGTGTTAACTTACCGTTGCTGTATTGAAAGTCACATTTTGACAATCTGATAAAATACTAATTGACTTCGGAGGCAATTCGTATGATCTGTTGCGGAATTGGACGGTGAACATTTTCACGTGATCATTGTTTACAAGGAAAGCAACACATTTTCCTTCTTCTTCAAAAACATAACCCTGATTTAATTGAAACCAAAGTCCAAATGCAATTAATTAGTGCAAATAAACATCTAAAAAGGGAATGAAAGTACTCACCTCCTGTAGTTGACCTAAAGAGAAATTGCTCTACTTTCTTGAGATGTCCCCACTTGGGTTGCCTTAATAGACCTAATGCAAAAATTTAAAAATTTAGAGATCCGATTATTCAAACCAATCGGGCTCAACCTCTCTACACTTATATATACACTTTTGTTTACCTTTATTTGCCTGTTATGTGGATGTCGGGGTAGGAAAACAATTAATGTTCTATACTCACCATATTCATCAAGTGGAGCTTGATCATAAAAAGATGTTATAACATAAGAAGAACTCGTTCTCCCCAAGTTAGTTCCACCATGGTACCAAGTTTGCAAAACAAAAAACAAAATGTAACTTAGAGGTTATTCTAGCAACAGAGAACAGAGGGGACAGTAGAGAGATCCTATTAAATCAAGAGAGTTGCATATGTTAATATTGATACCATATAGTAATTGACATAGCTTCCATTTTTTCTTGCAATAAAAAGAGTGACGCGGAATGCAATGTCTTCGGCAGACCTTATGTATGGCTCACCTCCATAAACTTGATAGCTTCAAGAGAGAGAGAAAATGAAGAAAAAACCCCGATTAATTGAGATATATGATGAATAAAAAGCCTTTTATCTTCTAAGCAAAATTAGACTTATTGGGGGAGTTTGGTCCTGTAAAAGTTTCTCCACATCTCATCCCGTTGCATGCATTAATCTGAATATAAAAGCAAAACTCAAAAATAAAAATGTTGCTGCCAACAAATTATTAAAAAATCTTCTAAGCAAAATTAGACTAAGAAATTGATTTGTTAAAGAACAAAACTAATTTTTTAATTAAAAATGTCTAAAATTTTTAAAATAATCAAATAATATATTTGGAAAAGTAACTTTTAAATCATTTCCTTACAAGTGCTAAATTTGTGAAAATAAAAAAGTTGGGCTGAATGGGACTGACCAGTGGATCAGGAACGTCAGTTTGCTTGCACATAACCCACGGTACGCCAGTCTTGAGGCCCACTTCCATTTTCGCAGCCCACTCAACATACTGCGATCCTTCTTCTCCAAATGCTTTTTCCACGTATTGATATTCATTATCAATCTTTATTTTTCCATGTTTACGATTATATTGGGATATTTAAGAAAAAAAAAACTATCAGGTTTTAGTACACTACATGGTTCAAAAATCAAAATACTCATTTGGCAGGAATCATACCCGTGACAATATAATTGGGCCTCCTTAAATATTGCATGTAGAGCTACTCATTAAAATGCATAATTAACAATAAATAAAAATGCAAAAGAGATACTATAGTAATCATTTATAAAATTATTTTAATCAATTTCTCCAATAAATTTAACTTAATTATTCATTTTTAGAAAAAAAAAATATTTTGAACTTCTATTATTAATTGGTATGTTTACTTTCACAAAATCATTTTTTTGTGTATAAGGACAATAATAAGATTTGAATATAAAATTTTGTACAAACTACTCATATTTCTTACCACTAGGCCAATCCCAGAGGATACTTTCACAAAATCAATTGAATTTTGTATGAGTAATGTTATATACTCTTATAAATAAAAAAATAAATATATTTAATATCTTTAAAATATAAAACACATTGAATATTTATCATACAAATAAAAGTAGAAGAATTAATAGGAAAATATTATGGGAGAATTTAAAATTATTCATTTTATAATTACCGTGAACGGTTCATTGTCAGTTCGGTATACAATGTCAGGAACATCATGTAACCAAAATGGGAATCCCCTACATGTACATCACAATTAATGAGTCCAATTGATTAATTTAGATAAAGCAGATTTTGATGGTATAATATATATTTCCTCTAGATTCATACATATAAAAAAAATAATTAATTTTATACTAATTAAAAAAATTATTTGGCATCAATTAATTTTTCCAATCTCAAGTAAAAAATAAGATTATTTTTAAAATATTTTTCACTACAACTGTTTATCATGAATAAAAAGAAATTATTGAAAATAAAATTATAATTAAATAAATGATATTTTAAAAATAAAAACATAAAATAAATTAAATTTATTTATATTTTTATTTAAGTTCACTCTTTTTACTTATATATAAATTTAGAGGACTAAAGCAAACAAGTTCAAACAGTCACGGACACAGAAAAGATCCACTGGTTCAGCTTATTTTAACCGCGTCCAAAACTTTCTTTCATCCAGCTAGAAAATAGGAAGAGATCGAGAAGATTGAAGGAAAATTCAAAATTAGGTTATTAAACTCTCGAGCTAATTCCGCTAATTCTAATTCTTATGAGTTCACTTGTCATCTGAGACTTGACTCTTGAGTATATGTTTTTTTAGTAAAATTTAGGTAAACTCAAAGTAAACTCGGCGGACTATCAAATTTAAAACCGAGTTAACGAGTTAACAAGTTAAAAAAAATTAGGACAAAAAATATAAGTCATTTTTTTATTGTTTTTTGTCTGTTTAGCATTCAACATATTTTCATTTAGCGTGTTATTCTCAAATATAAAATTCTCACCTTTAATCATATCAAACTCTTATTTTCTGATAATATCAAACCCTCGATGAGAATAATCTATCACTATTATAACCTCTACAAGTTATTGTCTAGTATTATTATTAGACTTGGTTATTTAAATATTTTGAACTTTATGATTTACTATTTGTTTTATTATATTGTTAAAATGTTTAATTAGTATATTATTTATAGATATTTTATTATTATTTTTATATAAAGTAGACTCTTATAAATCTACAAATCGAATTTATGGAAGTCTCACAAGTTTGGGTAAACTCTTAAGTTTAATAACGTTGATATGTTGATTCACCAAGTCATATCTACCGCTAAGATCATACTAGCTGTCATATGTATTTACTTCGTAAATACTTAATTTGCATGTATACCATACACTACGTCCAGGCTAAATTAATCTCATTCCCATTTTATTTGAACTGTCAAGTCAGTTAACTTCTTTACTTTTAAATACAAGTTGTTGAAATTCAATATATATTGTATCTATTATTTTATGTTATTTTAACAAATTAGAAAGAAGTAGATTAGGATTAAAAAGAGAGAAAATTAAGTAAATTTTATCTAATAAAAAATGGAAAATATTTAATGTTCATTAAGCACACATGTGAGAAAGAGAAAAAAACCCTTCCATGTTGAGGCTCATGTAGATTCCAAAATACGTATGTCTGAATCACGTCGAGTCCTCCTTCTTTTGCTTTAGCTATCAAAGCTGGCCACATCTGCAAATAAAAGGGTTTTGTCAAAATTCCTCATCATAGTCCTCTCTTTGTTTTTCTCTGCCGTTCTTTTCTGGCTATTCATGCAAAAAAAACCCATCCATAGTACCATGCTTATTATATCTTAATTCAAACAATCAAACCTTCCAACCTGGGTTTCTACATTGTCTTTGGTACACCAAATTGAAAGATAATTTAGGTTACTATTTCTTAAAAATCCATTGTGTTGATTCAGTGCATTTTGTTTAAGCATTAGAACTTCCGTTGAGAATAGCAAACCTAGGATGAGAATAGCAACTCCCTAGTGGTTTTCAGCATAATATGGGCCATTCAATCTTCAATAGGTGCTAGCCCGTTAACTATGATGAGTCCCAGCCCAGTTGAAGCTTTGTCCATTATATTTTTTGTCGTTTAGTGAACAAGGCAGAAAGTAAGCTGGAGTCGAAGTTGGTAGCTTCTAGCTAGTGCGAAGGATGAAGAAGCTTCATAGAAGGTGCCAAACTTACTAGACAACAAAATGTTCATATCCCTTTGGACCTGTTGACTCTTTCTACATCCAAGTAGGTTTACGATTGACAAAGATGTTTCTTAACCATGTTCATTAAACCAGTATATCTTTGTTTAATTTTAAGCAAATAGTTTATTGAATTTGGACCACTAAATAGACGGCGGCGAGCATGTATCATGATTATGTTGTATGGAGCAAAAGGAGCTAGAAAACTTAGTGCTCAAGTATACACGTAGATGCCATTTCATAATACTGTGACGAAATTAAGGAAAATTTCAAGGACCAAAAGCTGCAGAAAATCATATCCATAAGCAGACAAACTAGCACGAGGGCTTCATTCTTTAAAATTATTCATTATTTTAAGTCAACAGTTAGTCAGGTAAATTCTTACGCACATTAAGTGTTCACACTTCACACTCGGTCTCGCATGCACGTTCTCTAAATTTAATTACTTTTAATAAATTACATAAAATATATCTTTAGTGTTTAAAACTATACATCACTTTTGATAAATAGAGGAATTAAATATGCATTTAATTCCTCTATTTTAATAACGATGTTTATTGTTGCAGAAGAAAAACAATGTGTATTGTTTGATTAACGGTGTGTGGTTTTCTAAGAAAAGGAAGTTTAGTTCACCAATAAACAAATAAATGCTACTACATAAGTAAGTTTTTGATGGGCAGGGGTAAAAATGAAAAGGTCAAAGGAGTTTCGACAGGGGAATGGATGGAAGCTGGCCAAATTGAAAAAAGAAAAAAAAAGAAGCAAGAGGATAGCAACTTGATTGACCAAAGGGGAAGCAAAAAGGTTTGAATTTGACAAAATCAGAATCCCAAGGGCCAAAACATGAGATATGATTCCTAACCTCAACCAATTAATAGGTTGTATGGGAAGGGACTTGTCGACGGGTCTAGATCAATCCATTACGAGGTAACATCCAGGTAGCTTCCACATTAGAACAACGTCCTTATCCACGTTCGCCCAGGATCACCAACCCGAACTAGGTTTCACATTCCTTTTACTGTTTCTGAATCCATTTTCCAATCCCCTACGTAAGAATGTTGGCGCAAAATAAACTATGCATATTAGTAGTATATACCAAATGCATGCAACTTTGAATAATATATCCAATGTACTCCCTTCCCACTTATATCCTTCCAACTCATTCACTTCTCTCAAGAAAAATAATTAATTATATTAAATTTATTAATTATTTATGATATTATTTTAAAATTATATTTCTTTATCTTCATATTCACTTAATTATTTTTTATTAATAGTTGGAGAGAATAATTAAATAAAAATATGTAAAAAATAATTATTATTATATCTAAATTTTTTTTAAAATCTTATAAAAATAGATAAATAAATTTTTGGGGAAAAAATCTTATAATTAAAAATGGAAATGGTATATATTTGACCTCGTACCTGTTTCTAGTATCATACTGTCATTATTAATCAGTGCTATAAAAGCAAGAGGAGGGCCTAAAATTTGAATGTGGATCCTGTTTACTGTATAGTACGGATAGAGAGAGAAATAAAAATAAAAATGAGAGTATTAAATTTTTTACCATTTATTTATTTTTCGCTAAAAATTTATGGAGAAGATACGCACACCTAAAATTTGTGTGTGCTTATTGCTGCCTAATTTGTGTGCTGTGCTATGTTTTGGCCGCCGGAGAAGTGTGTTAATTTATCAAATGAGCCTCACAAGTCACAAGTCACACCTAATGGTCAAAGCACTAGTGAAGAGAAAGGCAATAGCCAATTTAAGTAATCAGTGTTTAAGGGAAGATATTCGTCCCAGTTTTAAAGTAATCATATACTATTAGTACTTTATTAGAGTGTGTTTTTTTATTGTACAAGAATATGTTTTTAATTTTTTTAAAAGTAATTAGAGAACCAGTTTTTTCTTTTCAAATATTTATATAAAAATAGTGAAAAAGTTAGAATTATTTTGTTGTTATTTTCTGTATAAATTTTAAAATGATAATAATATGATATTTTATAATTATTAATGAAAATAGAAAATTCTCAAATTAATCAGAATTTTAAATCTTAAAAAAAATGAAAGGAGACATCGGTCAAGCAAGATAATTGAAGAGTAAAATGTTGATTTTTCACTTAAAATGGTCTCGTTCTTTAATACTGATAAGGCGAATGAAAGACAAAGTGAATTTTAATCCTGATAACATTTCATTTATATGCTTGTTATTTATAATATTTATATATTCAAAAGTAATTTATTTTAATATAACATAATATAATCTAAATTAACAGTTATTTAAAATAAAATATTAATTATTATGGATGAAATATTTATCAACGGTTAGTAGTTATCAATAATTATCAACGATTTTTCTTGTGTGGTGTAAAACAATCTATTGGTGGCTAAACCAGTGATACTAACAACTTCATTTTGTCTCTTAAAATGTTTTCTGACGCATTCAATTTTGTCAAAAAAATGGCCATTAAGTAATCATCGAAAAACAAAAATGACCGACAATTATGAAGTTTCTTGTAGTGAATAAAAATACAATCCTGGTAATAAAAGTATTTGAGAATAACTCCAGATTTTTTTTTTCACGATGGATGCACATTTCCATAAGACTTCAAAACCTAGTTTTGGAGGAAAAAAAATTAAAAGTACTTGAGGAAAACAGTTTTTTATTATCATTTTTTTGGGGCATGGAGTCTTGTAATGAGATGATAAAATTAAAATCATTTATGAGCTGTAGCATGTTTCTTAAATCAATCAATATCAAGCAACAATTCGTGATACTAGAAAGATACTCTTCTGGCTGTTGTATTTTGATTTTATTTGACCTCATAAATGGAGTTTGAAAATTGAAGAATATTATTTTTCTAAATTTCGCATTTGAACATGATATAAACAAAAAAAAAAAAAACATTTGAATGGAGAGCTCTCGAATAATAAAAATTTTGATTTTATTCAAGTGCATGCTGATACAAACATGTAATAAATATTTTTTTACTTGAGCACTTTACAATAGTAATACAGAAGTAAAAATTTGCGGGTAGACAAAAACTTACAATGGCCACCGTAAGAACATAGGAGTCTAAGGAAAAGCAAAATGAAGAGCATATTTTAGAACGGTGAAATAGTGGTAGACGTGGCAGGGGATAATTGGGAAGAGAGAAAAAGTGGGTCCAGTAGAGCAGAGACTGGTACACATGGTGTCGACTCGAAAAAGACAGAGCCGCTACGATAACAGTCAACGATTTTACCAAAACAGGGAGGGGGCTGTGACGTGAGCAATGACAGTATCAATCCAGTGGGGCATTGAAAAGCTCCCCCTCCACTGAGGCTTTGCCACGTGCTGGCTGCGGTGACCTTTACTGAGGGCTAGGTTCGAAGTTTGGAGGACTTGTCTGCCCTACATAGCACCTTCCTCTACCCACGTGCCTATAAAGCCCAAACTTGACCCTCCCTTCCCAAGTTCCAAGTCGCAAACAAAGTAACACTAGAACTCACAAAGGACAGAAGAAACGCGAATGCCAGGAGAACTCCAATTACCACCCGGGTTCAGATTCCACCCCACTGACGATGAGCTTGTGAATCACTACTTGTGTAGAAAGTGTGCTGCACAAACCATTGCTGTTCCCATCATCAAAGAAATCGATTTGTACAAGTTTGATCCATGGCAGCTTCCAGGTACCTTTTTTTCTTTTCTCACTCTAGTCTCTGTATTCTTTTGCCTTTTTTAATTTCATTAGGGTCTTAATTCTACTACATTTTTTTTCTCTCCACCTTAAAGTCCTATTATTTATGTTTTTATGTACAGAGATGGCTCTTTACGGTGAGAAAGAGTGGTACTTTTTCTCTCCTCGAGACCGAAAATACCCAAACGGTTCGAGACCGAACCGGGCTGCCGGAAGCGGGTACTGGAAGGCTACCGGAGCTGACAAACCGATCGGAAAACCGAAAGCCCTTGGAATCAAGAAGGCCCTCGTGTTCTACGCGGGCAAAGCCCCAAAGGGAGTGAAGACCAATTGGATCATGCACGAATATCGCTTAGCCAACGTCGACAGATCCGCCTCAAAAAAAAACACCACCACCAACAACTTGAGGGTATGTCCCGATAACAATCTTATTCATAATAATTATAAGATTCTTGCTAATCAATATCGTTAGGTGTTGGTTGAGGAATAAAAAGAATATTTAATGTGAGATAGCTTTAAAAAGTCATTAATACATAATTTTATGTATTTTAATAAATACATAAACAAAATTCTTTTTTTAATTTTTTAACTAAGATTAAGAACAGGGATTAATAATGTTTCAAAGTTTGGTTAGGTAGAAATAATATGTGATTTGGACAATTTTTTTAACTGTTGTGCTTATTGGAATGGCAGCTTGATGATTGGGTTTTGTGCCGAATTTACAACAAGAAAGGGAAGATTGAGAAGTACAATGGTGTTGCGGTGGTGGATCAGAAAGTGGCCAAGTTATCAGAAGAGGAGGTTCAGTTCCAGCACGAGACCAAGCCTCAGATCAAGATGTACGGCCACGATGATTTCAGGAACGACCAATTGTACATGGACACGTCGGATTCGGGGCCCAGGTTGCACACGGACTCCAGCTGCTCCGAGCACGTGGTTTCGCCCGATGGCACGTGCGAGAAGGAGGTGCAGAGCGAGCCCAAGTGGAATGATCTTGAGTTGGGCCCCGACCCAGCCTTGGGCTTCGATTTTAATTTCATGGACCTGACCTCAGATGACGCTTTTGCCCCTCAGGTTCAATACCAAATCAACCATCTCTCACCGTGGCAAGAAATGTTCACGTACCTACCAAAGACATTTTGATTTTTTTAGGGTCAATGGGACCCCAAGAAGGAAATACGGGTCTCACATTTATTTTTAAAATTCGTTAAAAAAAAAAACAACAAAAAAATCACATTCAAGCGTACCTACTATACTACTGTACCTAACTACTACTCATGCCGGCTTTGGTCTGCACGTGTGGTGACTATTATCTGTTCTTGGGATTGTTGAATTTGACTGCCATTGATCACTAGGAAAAAATGAGATCATAGGTACCTAAAAATAAGAAAAATGATCTCAACTGGGTGAAGAATGAAGATCCATTAGCTATGTTAGGAATTGTGTCGACATGTAAGGACTAAGGACCCCTAGTAGAAAATTCTTGTTTCATTGCTATTGTAGTAGGATTTTTTTGTATGTCTGTGAAATATTATATTATATTATATTATATATATATATATATATATTTTTTTTTAATTTTCAAAGTAAGCAGCAATTGAAATGAAAATGTAAGGGTTTCATCTTCGTGAAACAAGGCTTTTTCTGCTTTAAAAATTAAAATTAACTTGCCTTTATGATGTTCTCTCACGTGTATTTTGGAATGGTGCTGCCTAGCATGGCCTTAATGTTTGGCAGCTTGAAAATAACCTGTGTCTGAAGCAAATGACATTATGGGAAAAGCAAAAACGATGTTAGAAGAAAACAACTAAGCAAAGTAAACGCTCAAAACACAAAAAGGTGCTGCGTAGTGCGCGTACTTACCAAAGGTGAAGACACGGTTATTATATTACACCCAAAAAAAAAGAGAAAAAGAGACACAGATATTATACAGTAGTGGTTCTTTATGTTATTTGATGAGAGGGCAACTTTTCTTTATAGAAAAATTATATTTCAGCAGGGATCTCAAATTGAGCTTTAAAAAGTAGTGGTTCTTTTTTATGGCTTGGGGATCTGTATCTAAAGAAAACCTGAGATATAGTAAGCAGTTTATGTGGAAGACTTCTGATTCTTTCAAAGTGAGTCACTCACTTTAAAAGAAAAAAAATCATCTCAATCGGTGATAAGAAAATCTGTTCAATAATATTTCGTATATATACATAACAAATCATGCACATGTTAAATATCAACACTTTATTTTTTTATCAACAAAATAGCTTATAAACTAATTAGATGAGCTTATAAGTTTCTGAGGAGTAAACATATTTATCTTTACTTTAGAGGAGGCAAATCCTTAAATATGTTTGGTGTTCTTATTCAATTAATATTAAAATTTCACCTTAATAATGTATACTAACCTTTGATGGAATATTTTTTTTCGTGAATTATTGAGCGAAAACTCCAATTCTAATTAGAGAGCAATTACAAAAACACATGAAGAACTGCAACTTAGTTTTTCTGCAGTGAAACTTGGATAGTTTTGAGATCCTTGAAAACTGAAAAGAAAGATCCATGAGATCTGCCAGGTAATTACAGAATATTTGATGTATATCCATACTGCATCAACTTGCATTGTGTTTACCCTTTAAATTATAACCAATTACTTCGATAATCAGAATGTAACACTAACACAACAATAATATCCTTATCTTGATGGATCTCTATACCTATTCCAATATACCGATATAGTATACACAAGACTGTATTCACAAATCACAAGCGAACATACATTAGTATTTAATAGTACTATCACCCTGCTCTATAAACTGCAGGACAACATCATTCTCTTAATGATATACCATCCTTATGCATGGCTGAACTATGTATTTTTTATAATCAAATACTGACATCTCCGGATTTTGGAACACGGCTGCAATCTGCAGGTCCCCAACCAATCAACTGTTTCTCATTTTCAAACACCATCACTTTGTCTTGCATGGATATGTCTGCATAAACAATAAATACCAAGATTTACATAGTGCAGAGTTTACACATCATTTTGATGAAAACTGCTGATGAAGTTAGGAATTGTAATGCGAGTGGTATGGGAACTAGAAGAAAAGAGATGGTAACAACACAACAAAATTCCTACCTCCAACTAGATTCAGTTCCTCCAACCCTACTTCAAAGCCGTTTAGAATGCCAAGACAAACATTTCCCAGGTTCTGGCAGAACAGTTTGTTAGCATTCACACATGAAATGCATCAATTACTTATGATAGCAGAAAAAAAGTTAACAAACATAGAAGATATTGATAGGTTAGAGTGTAGAACTCACAGATATTATCAGATAAGCTTCAGGAGGGATCTCAAATTGAGCTTTAACTCTTCCACCATTGGTGAAACTAAGTGCCACAGGCTTGAAGTATTTCCTGACTTCGCGTAAGCTTGTGAAAGGTCTTTTACCATGCCAGCAGAGAGATAAAGTCTGATCATCAGGTGCTACTTTTAAGGGCTTTCCACTTAATTCCTTATTCAGCTACATTTGGGAAATTGAACAAATCTTAAGTAACCTGCCATTATTTTCTGGCACAAAAATATAAAATAAAATGCTTTCTTCTCCAACAAAATCCTTCTACTTTTAGTTACTTAGAATCAGCCTCAAGGGTATATGTTAGCAAAACCATTACTTAAGTTAAAGTACTTTTTATTCATTTATTTTCTCTTCATACAATTTGAATCTTAATGATGAAACTGGCATGATCTTATAGAAGAAATGCCTTATGCTTAAGGAAATACTTTAAATATGAGAATATAGTGAAAATTGTTTTAACTGACCCAAGAAAGTAGTGCTTGGTAAGCATGAGAGTTGAAGTAAGTGTAAGAACTCCCAGTGTCAAAAACAGCAGTCAGACTTCCAACCCCAGTCTTCCTTCCTCCAAAAACAAGTTCAGCTGGCCCTGCTGAGTAATGTTTGCTGACACAAAGCACGCAGAATTATGAATCATTAAGAACGTGCGGAAAATGTAAAATGAGCATCTGATTTCTTAAGGTGTACTTACGAATCTACAGATGAAATTGGAGTCCAAGTCACTCGAGCTGAATCATATGCATTTCCAAAGAAGATATACCCTCCTCCTTGTGAACTTAAACAGTGTCCAATCACATTTCGTACCAAGCCCTGACTATTCAACTGGGATATCAAGCTGGCCTTTCCCCTTCCAAGGCCAAGCAGTCCATCTAAGGGGTGGTAAGAAGAAGGTGAAAATACTTGATCATATCCACATCTGTAGAAAGGTATAAAAAAGAGAGGTGCATTAGATAACTATTAAGAATTTATCAACAAAAATACAAAATGACACAAATTGTAATCACCATGGGATGTAAAGATGACATGATCAAGCATTTCTGATCACACAACATTGGAGTGTTTTTCTGAAATTTTTCTAGGCAATACTAGCGTATTATCTAAAGATAATATATTCCATTTCTCAGGATTTCTGGTCTTCATAAGAAATTTGTAAGATTAAAAAAAAACAGTTTTACTCATCCCGCAATGGGAAACATATACCATGAAAAGCATAATTGTTCTGGTATATTATTATTTTAAATCTCTAAATGTTAGTATGCATAACAATTAACACGCAAATTAACCAGCTTCATAGACTTGAGTAAGCTGCCACAAGTGTCCATTCTGAAGTTCTCACATTCAATGTTCGTGTGTTTCAACATAACTAACTAGTACACATCATTCTAACCTGTATCGGTACTTGCTAATTACAATTGCAGTTAAGACGCATAAACAACTTTGCTGAGTATTTTATCTCAAGGCCTTTTTCTAAAAGAAAGCTTGCAGAAATGTCAAGACATCAAGAAAACATCCATAGGTAAATAAAGTAAAAATGGTTGAGAGGTGCTGAAGCAAAGCTAGGAGAGTAAACTAACCCGAGAGCCATCCGAACTTTAAGTTGGACTCCATTGCTAGAGTTGAGAAGGTAGACATCATTGAGAAGCACGCCGTAGGTTGAGTACTGATCTGCATAATTAATTTCATAGTCACATTGATCAGGGTGTTCACAGTTGTAGTCCTCAGTGGGCTGCAAGGATGCACAAAGGGGATCCCTGCAGGGAACAAAGTCATTGCTGGGCCTGTGGAGTGGATGGGGTGTCTGAAAAATAAGCGACAAGTTCAATTCAACTAAACAAAGATTACATGTATCTCTACCTACATTCATAAGCAAGGATGAGCTTTTCAATCTCTCAAGATTTGGCACTTCACATTGGTGATTAGCCTATTATTAAGATTCAAAAAGGAAATAACTTTAGGGGGATTTTCTTTTCATATAGGTAGTGAATATTACCTCAGAGCAATGGGTACAAGGGGCATCACATTGGAGCCATGTGAGATCACTACCCGTGTCCACGTCAAGAAAATAAGGCCTTGCTGGCTGACCAATATTGAGAGTAACATTATAGAACCTTCAAACATTGAAAATTGAAATCAACAATGATCAATATCAGAATACCAATTTCCTTCACGCCATCAATATCTAAAGACGTTTCACTTTAGAAAACAAATTAAAAATGTGCACAAAAGATTACTTTTTGTTGGGAACAAATAACTAAAGTGGTTTTTTGCTATATTCTTATGCAAAAGTTTTGAACAAAGAGAACAACAAGCTATGTACCTACCCAACAGGATAAACGTTTCCATAAAGAGGGAACACAATAGAGGAGCCAGCAGGGTTCAATAGACTCGGCCATGATGAAATGGCTTCACCTGGGAGAATCGAGTTCCTTCCACTTTTGTGTTTGTTACCACCAGACCAAGCTGAACAATAAAACATGTTGAACAACACCATCACTGCAACCACCATCACAACTTTCCCCATCTTCATCTTTTTTTTCCCCCTCAGTCTCTCTATCTATCCAACCAAACTCTTCTTTCTTATAATTTTTTATTTATTATTTAAATGTATGAATGAATGAAAGAAATTGAAGAGTGTAGGGGGTTGAGTTTAAATAAAAATACTTTATTCTTGTTGAAAGAGTTGGTTTTGTTCGTGGAAATTGCTTTTGCTTCTCTAGTTGGTGTTAGTTTGTGGGAATATAAGTGACAACCTTGGATTGGGATTGGGATTGGGATTGGGATTAGGAAGGAACAGCCTCGGCATTGGAAGTGGGATTGCTTTTCATGCTTTGACTTCTGGTTCCTAAGATTATCACAATTCACAACCCTTTAGAGTAGATGAAAGAAATGGGAGTTCAGTGGATATGAAGATGAAGAGAAGGTGGAACTGGAAGCACTGTACAAGTGTGTTAGTTCAGCTTTTGAGACACTCTTCATTAGCTTCTTGGAAACTTCTTCCTTGCCTCCTTCCAACACTGCAACCAAAATACTGTTACGATAAATTAAATTATAGTTTTGACACGTTTTTCTTGGATTGCAAGTTGTTCTTTATTATTTATTTTATATGTACTATCGTCAAATTTATGTGGTTTCATAATCACTACGCAAAAATAGAATACACCGCAAAATAAGCACTGTAAATTTTGTAGGCCCAAAGCGATGAGGTTGGGTCGAAGAGGAATTAGAAAATTACAAATCGAATATTTTATTAATGAATAGTTAGTTATTGATTTAATTTGTTACTTTTGAATTTTGACTCAATTCGATTTATTATTTTTTGTTGAGGACATGTTTGGACTAAAATTTGTAAATTTAAGTTTGTAAAATGAATTTATAAAAGTTTTATTTTTTCTCAAATTAAGTTTATAGGTAAAATTTTACTCTCGAATGTATTTTAGAGGGGTAACCAAATGAAATGTTAAATTAATTTTATTCTCAAACGTATTTTTGAAATCGATTTAAGTTTTTGAAAATACTAACGGATAATCACCGTAAAAATTAGGAATATATTAAAAGGTAGTTGCCGACGGACAAAAAGTATGTTGCTCACTATTTTCATAAAGGTATAATTATAGAGGCAGAGATTAACGGTTTTCTTATTTTATCCAGAGCTGAGTTTCAGTGTATAATAAATTTCACCTCAATGTTTGAGCTGCTACGTATCATTTAAATTAAGAAGTGTTATGATTTGTTAAACCGACATGTATACAAGATTTGACAATTTAGTGTGTTGGATTTTATATTAGCACAAATAACAAAAAAAAAAAACTAATCTATTTATAATATACAAAAGTTGAGTTCTTTTCTAAATTGAGTTATTTCATATATAGTTACCTTAGCGAAAATGATAATATATGAAGGAAGAAAAATATTATTCTATTGAGTGATACTCACAATCTTATAAAATCATATACAGTCCATTTCAATACTCACCTCCAAATGCTCCAGTCTTTTGCATTCCCTCCTAAGTATCTACTCTTCATCTCAAGGTTTTTCACATATAACTTCGTCCTCTCCCAGATCGGCATAGAAGAATCTTTTGAAATTCGATTGCATCATTCATTTGCATCTCGCTTTCTTTAGATTTTTGTTAATATTAGAGATTCTACGTTTGCGATTATGATGATGATGCTATAACAGCAGTATTTCGTGAAGCATCTTCACATCAAAAATCGAATCACAGGATCGACAATCTCATATGACAACTGACGATAAACCTCAATCAGACGGCATGACAGAATCGTAGGATCTCCGATCACATATGACAACCGACAATAACCTCAATCAGACGAATTTGGAGTTGTGCGAGTCTCTACGCATCAAACCCTAAATCGCACAACACTCTATGAAACCTCAGTCAGACCCTCCGAATCGTGCGACACTTGATGAAAACTCGGCCAAACGAATTTGGGGATGTGCAAGCATCTTCACGTGAAACACCGAATCGGAAGACATTCCCTCAATCGCATATTGCATTGTATAGTGAAACCTCTCCACAATTGCATACTTCAAAGTTTTGGTCCTACACACAAGCAACAAGTGATTTGTATTAATCTTGTTAAACACCATCAACCAAACAAAAGACTTGACCTTGGAGGAACCTTTAGGGTTCCGAATGGGTTTGTCGAGGCTCAAAAGGAATCTTGAAAACTAGAAGTATATCTTAGAAACAGAAAAGAAGATATGCAAAAGAACTCTCCACAGAAATCCAAAGTCCAACTCTCCTATCATAAATGGCCGAGAGACATATACAATTAAGTTGGAACGAAGTGGATTCTAGTTCACAAGTTTCCCTAACATTCAAAGCTACACTGACATGAAAGTCCCAAATATAGAGATTGAATGACCCTAAATAGAATAAAAGCAGCTAATGGTGAGTTGAGAAAAGTAGACTAGAGAGATGAAACTGAAAAGGAAAGGCCTCTAAAGTAGAAACATTCCCCACCCAAATGTTCTCCCAAAACTTAATCCAGTACCATCATTCGAGCTGAAAGAAACTAGTTGCCTAAATAAAAGAAATATGTCACCTGGGAAACAATTTTTCAAGAACTAAAGTAAGTTGAAATAATGATTGTTGGGTTGGCATCACTTTAAGCTAAATTATACTTGCTAGTTACAATATAAAACAAAAACTGAGACCCATTTTATTAGATATATCTTCAGGACTTAATGTAATAAATATCTTATAGTAGCAACTAGCATCCACGAAAATGAATATACTTAATAGTTTACACCATAAACATAATCTGATCATTCAAATTTAATATAATTAACAATTTCTTCTTTCTAATTCTACTGCCCCAAATTGTAGTTTACCTTTCAATGTTATCAGTTATCACTGTATGCCTGTGAAGCACCAACCACAACCCCAAACAGTGGTGTCCCCATTTTTGACACGCCGACGACATGGACACACACTAGACACGCATTTGTCGTGTCCAACTTTTTTTAAAAAAAAAAAAAACCTTTGACACGGTTCTGGACACGAGAAGCCAACAGGCACAACACTGCTTTTGTTTTGTTTTTTTTTTTCAAAATCATATTTTTTAAAATCTTAAAAGATAAAATATTAGATTTTAAATTATAATGAAAGAAGACAAGTGAATGTAAAATTTGCAAACTTTTTTGGTGGAAGAGAAGACTTTGATGATATTGACTCTTTAAGGGATAAATGGTCTAATGGATGCAAAGTCTTGGTGACTAGTTTATGGTGCTCATGCACCAACACTTCAAAAGATTGCTCTTAAGTTACTAGGACAACCTTATTCATTATCATGTTATGAAAAAAACTAGAGTACTTACTCTTTCATTCATTCAATCAAAAGAAACAAGATGACAAATGATCTAGTATTTGTTCATAATAATTTTCTTTCAATAAATTTCCCACAATATCTTAAAAAAGAAACTAAAATGTGGGACATTGCAGAATGTGTGTGTGAGTGTTGTGTTCCCGTGTTTTATGTTTTAGAATTTGATCGTGTCGTGGTGTCAGGGTTGGAGTCCGTGCTTCATAGCTGTATGCACACATAAATGACATTCTCAATGATAAATCTTAAGGGTGTGCTAAGATGAAGGAAAAGGTTATGAGTAAAGCTAACCCTTCTTTGGGACTTTATCGAAGTGTGGAGAAAAATGAAGGATTATCATGTAATCCTCAAAACCCAATTGAATATTTGAATTTTGGAAGACTTTAATCATCCAAATAAGGGAAAGGAAATTAGGAAACTTATTAGTTATTACTTAATCTGCTATTCTTTTTCCCTCCCCCTTTATTTTCTTTTTGATTTCTGTCATTCTCTTCTCCTTCCAACTCCCAAATATAAACTAAAAATCTTCAAACTGCCCATGAAAAAGGACGAAGATGTGCTGACTAAACTGTTAAGGAGCAGACCACTAAGTTTTCCATCATCTAGAGGTTTCAGCTTCTGACCTATTACCTATATATTAAACTTGACTATATGACCTTTAAAACCATGACTTTCTCTTTACCACATCTCAGTAGCAGATAAGCGGTGGCATAAGACCCATATAGGCGATCATTATACAGAATGCCTGACTAAATTTCAACTCAGTGGTTAAACTAAAGTCCATTATTAATTTCCTGCCCCTTATTATTTTCATTATTCTTTCCAGTTATTGACTTTCCACCATGTATTTTTTTTTACTGAAAAATACTGGTAGAATATTGAATAAGGATGAAAGCAACTTCTTTAAGTAAAACCAGTATTTGGTCTAGCAGATGAAGAAACACCGTAGCAAGCAGGATCCTTGTACCCTTCACTGCCCACTTGGTTGCATGATTTTGTACGGGGGCAGCATCTTCAGTAACAATATTCAAAGGCTGATCAGAAACAATCTGTGAAACTGTGTCCACACTGCTAATGTTGTTATTGTGACTGTTATTATAAGGACAAAACCATAGTGCAATCTCACTTAGCCGTTGCCTCCGGATAGCAGTCACAACATCAGGATCCACACCAGCATTTGCCTGGACTTGTGCAGCACCAAGATCCCCACTAGCAGTTCTTTCCCTCAATACTTCATATTCCTTCTGATATGATTCTGGTTACGGATCGTTGGAAGGCGTCACTTCCAGCAATGAAGGATAATCCAAAGAAATACACCACAAGGATGATGGATAGTCTTGGGTAAGTCCAAACGGGTGGAATCTAGAGAATACTTTTACACTGCACAGATATTTTTCTGAATGCACTTTAATTCTTTTAGTGGTGCAGATGAAAAGACACAAGTCTGTCGGTCACTAAAATAATATAAAATTAAACAAAAATAAAATGAAAAAAAAAATACAATTTTATTTAATTTTAAAAACAAAAAAAGAGAAGAAAAGAAAGTCAACAACAGCACTCTCCTTTCATGGGTCTTCAATAATAATGTCCTGAACTAGTTTTGGTTCAATGTCCTTCACCATATATGATACTTCAAGAATTGTTGTTACCACTTCTTATAGGATCTCCTCAGCCTTTTTGACTCTGGCTCTGGTCATAAGTCCTGTGTCAGTCCTTGAATTTCAATATCCTCTTCACCTTCAAAGCACCAAGAACCCTTATTAGAACGGCATAAGGGATTGATTGATGGGACGGAACCCACCCACAATTGTTTGATTTTACAAAGGGAAAAGGAAAATTCCTTAATAATGATGATGAATTAGAGTTATAAATAGAAAAGATCGCAGATTAAGGTTTATTTACGCGTCGCGACAATACATTTTCACCTCTCATACATATATCCCAATTTCGTCTTTCTATTCAATCCTTTTCCTTACACACTTCATAATGCATATATTTCTTTCTTCTTTTTTGTTTTATTTTACTTTTCCTATTTCTTTTCACTCCTCAAATCTTTCCTGACTTAAATTTCCCCCCATATACATGATAAAGAAAACGATCTTATATTACACCCACTATTATTAATAATATTTTGAACAACAGTGTAAACTTATAGTCGCGTCATTAAACTCATAGGTTAGTAATAGTATGGTTGACAATACTGTTCTTTTTTTAAACATTGTTACTGGATTAGTTAATATAATTGTTCTAACTTAAGAAGTAACCTAAAAGAAAATTAGGTTGAGGAAAAATTATAAAATCAAAATGAATTAAATATAATAGAACTTAAAGATTTGATTGGATTTGTTTGAATTTAAGGATATGATAAGGATGACTTTTTTTATGAGATATGATAAGGATGATCAACAAAATGAGAGAAGAATATGAAAGAATAAAAATATGATAAATTCTTATCTTTTTTCCGTGTTTGATGTACAACTGAAAACCTAACATATAATTATATAAGTTATATGCAATCTTAATAAAAGAAGGATATTAATTATTTTTCAACAAAAAAATTATGATTTAACTAAAATTGTTAAAAATTAGGTTTTATTCCTTAAAAAAATTATTCTTGATATTTTAATAAGTTTTTAATAATATCACTTTAAAATAAAATGAATTATCAATTTTATTTATAAAAAATAAATATGAATATCTGCATTATTTAGTGACCAAATAGTTCAATTAAAAGTAAAAGTAAACAATGCAATAAGTAATTAATGAAAAGCCAGTAAAATAAAGTAATTGATGAACAAAGATTAAAAAATTCAAGTAAATTTGTGAGGATTAAAATAATAGAAAAAATAGTAATTTATAAGTAAAAACTAGTAGGAATAACTTCTGGAATAAAATAAAAATTACTAAAATGAACTTATACACTTATCAAACTTATTTTAGTCAATCTTTGCTTTTAACCAAGTCGAACAAATTGTTACGTAGAATAACTTGCCAGATACACAATATATACAAGTACTTTTAAGTTCTTAAACAAAAAAGAAGCAATTTTTTAAGTTTTATTTCATCCAATTTCTTCTTAAACTCCCACTATTGTAATAAACTCTTTTATTCAATTATTAGCAAGAGATTAAGAATTAGTTAGATCAAAATATCATAGCTCAAAAATTCTATTAATTTACAAAAGTTTACAGCAATTTGTATATTCTTTTTCCTAATAAAAAAAAGTTCACATTTATTTACCATTAATAATTTAACCCCCAAATTACTAGAAAGGTCTATTATAATTATTGAGAGCTGATTGTGTTTTAGAGAAATGCTTGTGAGTTTTTCTGTCGGTGAATGCTCGTGGTCGTGGGTTTGACTTATATCCTAACTCCCGCAAGCTCATCTCTTTCTTCAATCTTTTATTTTTCCAGTGTATGAAAAATTATAACATCGCTTTCCTTATTGCAATTGATCAATGTAACTGGACAATGTAACTGGATATTTGCTTACAAATTTAAATTCCCTTCTGGGTGGATTGAAAGATAAAGATTGGCATTGTCAAACATGGGAATGATCCAATCCAACTAAGCAGGCTTTTGATGGTCCAATATGAAATTACACATCGAGACCTGGTTTGTTTCATATGGACTAGGCTTTTCAAACTAATCATTTTTTTTCTTTTTTCTAAAAGCTGTGAATACATAGTATGGTTTGATTTGATTTGATCCCCCCCCAAAAAAAAAATACCATGTTCATGTTCTCTTTTTTTTCTTCAACTTGTTCTGATTGATTTGATTCCAATCCAAGTGCTGCTATCTTCAACTTGATGAATTGTGGCTTTTACCTTCACCAAAACCTTGATTGCATTTTCTTGCATCCATCTTCTTGCCCCACTCATGCAGCCTCAGGTGCAGCTCTGCAGCAGCAATCAAGAAATGAATGGCCTGTTTTGGAGTCAGAACATCAACAACATCCTTGAGTGTTATAAACCTTAGCTCATCAGCTTTCAGCAGAATCTTCTCCAAACCTTCCTCCTTAAGCACAAGAGTTGATTCAACCTTGTTCTCTATTTCCTTACTCTGATCAACCTCTCCTCTTTGATTGGCTCTAATCATCTCAGAAACCACATGAGACAACTCCACCATTGAGGCATCAGCCACTGTCTCCTGGTGCCTTGCCATCAAATCAGTGATCTCCCTCTCCTCCAAGATAGTCCTCCTTTGCATCTCATCAAGCTGAGCAAGTTGTGATGCTGATAGGTCCCCCAAATCATGTGTTCTTAGACCCTGGAGGACTTCATCGAGCCGGGCCTCGAATTGCAAGCCGGACTTTGAATATATCAAGTGAAATGCCATACTTGGTCTCCATCCACCAATCCAAAGAAAAGCCTCTTCCAAGGAACTCATCCATGTTGGGGACAGCATGGCCAATACATCTTGCTTTGCACACCTTGACTTGGCCTTGTAGTAGTACTCATAATGCTCAACCACCTTATCATTCAGTGCCTGAAGCTCCTCATCACTAATTAGCTGGGTTGATTCAGCAGCTAAAAGGTCCTTCAGATGTTGTTTTTGCTCAGAAATCCAGCACTCAAAAAACTTGTGAAAGCTCTCACTTTCACCACTAAGGTTATCTTTCTCTGTGGTGTGGTTGCAATTGCAAGGAACCACCGACATGGCTGAGAATTGAAGTAGAAGAATGCACCAGCACAACACAAGTACTACACAAGTAACATAACCCTCCTAATAGAAAATGAAGTGGTTTTTATAGCGGGGAAAAACATGCACTTGCAAGTGGGCGTATGGAGGCCTTCAGTTTTAGGGAATTGTGTATGTCATTGGATGATGGGATTGGCATTAGATTCGCTGTAAATGCTGCTGCTGCTATGTAATGTAGTGAAAGAGATTTAACTAGATGTGTGTGTGCAATGCGTGTGTGAAGGCCATTTGAGGAAACGAACATTATATTATATGATATAATAATGGTGGATAAGATCATGCATGAGACTAAATAAATAAATAAATGGCAGAAGCAGAACTAGATAGAAGCTGTTTATTGCAGGATGCCTTGCTTCCCTAAAGGAAAACAACAAAAAGCTTGTTTGAAGTGTTGCATGGCAGGTATAATCTGTGGGCTATATAATAATATGGTTATATACTTGTTGTATCATATCTCAAGTCTCAACTGAATATTTAATGCGTTCCACTTGAAAAATTCTTGTAAGCCAAGTCTTTTATTTTAAAAAATTAGGAATTAAAAGAAAAAGCTTTTTTTTCAATATTCTTTTAAACATCAATTAGATAAGCCATCTGGTATCTGTTTTAAAATTTCTAGCCATGTGCCCAAATACGTCATCCTTTTTTTTATTTGTTATAGTTTTCTGTTGCAGTTGTATATTACCCACGTCAAGTTGGAATATCTTTCCGGAATATAATTGCTAGCTACAGTTTGCAGCTCAAAACACCCACTCATCTAGGTTTTTTTTTTTATTCCATCTAATCAAATTAGATTTTTTAAAGATTTTGTGTTTCTTTATTGAATTTATTTTATTCTTCCTTTTCACCACGAAAATCGATATCACTTCTTTTTTATAAAAAAAAAAACTACTCATATTATAAATGGATTTGCCATCTTGTATGACTTAGCACATATTAAATTCTATTAATAACATGAACAGTGCTATGTAGCACGACAGATTTAGCGCACAAAAGGCACCAACTCTTAAATGGATGGCTGTCATTTTTTAAGTAATTATCAATTAGCAGTTAAAAAAATTATAAAATGATTTCTTTAATATAATACAGTTCGGGCTAATTGTATGAAAACTATTTTCGTGCTAATTAGCAATTCCGTAATAATATTGGTCTTAAATTTGAGTTCTCAATATTTTTAGTTGTATTAAATTCTTAAATGAAGAGTTTGTCATCAATAGTCTATCAAATTAACATCTTCCAATAAAAATAAAAATAAACATAATCTCTGACGAAAATTAATAAAGTTATTCTTTTGTCAACTTGAAAATAACACTTTAATGTTTTATATTTTGTAAATCATTTCTAAAACGATCAAAATGAATCTTTTTGAAAGATAAAAAATCAAAAGAAAAAAATTATATTAAGATAAAAAATCAAAAATATATTTTAAATTATTTTTATTTAAGATTAAATAATCATTTTTAATGTGAAAACCTAACCCTAAATCAGATCACAAGCTGTGGGAGCATTTAGAGGGAAAGGGGTGTGGGCTGGCCGCAACAACAAAGCCATCCATGATTTTGTATGTTTTATGGAACCTGAGTGTAGGAGAATGTGGTTTATAAAGGAAGAAAGGGGACCACAACTATTGTGTGTTTCGTGAGGGTGAAGAGTGCTTTAGTGTGTTACGGAGTTTATTTGAAGGGTCCGAAATTCGAATGCGCAGTGTGTTTATGAGAAAAGTGATAAACCTTTTAAGTTATACACAGTTCATTCTTTTAGTGTTTGAATACCAGTTAAACAGAACTAATTGTTTCAAAGGATCTTTTGAAGTTGTATAATCCAAATCTTCTTAACTTTAACTCATTTTTTAAAAATCATTTTTTTGTATTAATTTATACAATCTCATTATTTTAAGTTATATAATCCCATCATTTGTAAGATGAGATTTCAATCATTGCATATATTTTCTCTGTAGCACCAAAAGAATATACATTTTCTGTAGTTTTATTTCTACACTTTAATTAAAACAATTTCATAACTTAATTTCATTGTATATGTTGCTATCTTTGAATAACTGGATAAAAAAAATTCAGAAGAGTAATGAATGGCATCTTAAAATTTTCATGATAACCGAGAGAGCCACTTGCCAATGATATCAAAATACTTAACACTGGCTTAACATTAGAGTTCCAAAAGTATGATCAGATAATTCTCCCAATTGCTGCTTTTCATATCTTCATACTACTACGTCTCCGAACAAAGTTTACATCATACTCACAGAAAGCTTCAATAATCTCCTTGGGAGTGAAAAGTCTGTGATTCCAGTGATCACAGAAAAATTCAAAACGGAAATACCAAAGGCAAGTGATATTTGAACTATCTTCAATCATGTGAGGCAAAATATTCTACAAATACAAAGTAGCATGTTATAGATTTAATCAAGAAAAGTTCCATTATGAAAACCTAATGGATGATCAACATTTGGTTTACTGACATTGATCTTGCCCAAAAGCTAAGAAATACAATAGAATTGCATTGTTATAATCATGATATACATGTGCTTACAGTAGCTTAACCCTTTCATACGTTTATTCCCTTTTATGGCTTCATTGGTGTTCCAGCATACATTTGGCATTTTAGCATCAAAATTCCAGAGAAGAATGCACCCAATCTTTGATTGCAATAAAGTGAGGCTTGCAAGTATTGAAGGCAAACACTGTCCAGAAATGTCCTGCATGAGTTCAGGTACTGAAGTATTGACCCCAAATCTATCTTCACTTAGTCTCTCTTCCAGCAGAAACCTAACCATGAGACAATATATTGCTTCTCACAAGCTATTTGCAAATAAAGAGTTTCCCAACTCTTAAAGTTCAAGTATTCCAACAGGTACAATGATGGAATAATAAAAATGAAGAATGTGTAGAATTTGAAGTTTGCCACAATCCACAAAACATATGACTAGTAAAGAGATGGATCAGGTAATGCTTGATTTTGAGATTCCCATACAATTTTCAAGAACCATAGCACAAGAATCAAATTACAAGCATAATTTAAATTTTCCCATAGAACTCTCATAAACCTTACCTTATTCCATAAAAATCACCCACACAAAATATGAGAAGATTGATACACTCATCAAATATAACAATAGATAATTTTTCAGATTCACACCTCAAAGGTATCCTCCCAGCCGAGTCCCAGTTCAATTAAAAGTGAAGTTCATATCTATGACAGCTACCACTACCAGTCTATCACCATTGCCACAAATAAGTGGAGCCGTAAGTCCAAAACTCCATTACCTTATAATCGTCTTGACTTCTGTTGTGCAGGGTATCCCGGCATCCCCATTTGCTCCTTCCTTCTCAACTGTTCAACATAGTAAACTTGAATATCACAAGAAGGAAAAGAAGAAAGAAAGAAAAAAGTCAAACCCCTGATCCCCTTTCCCAATTCCCATGAAACACTAAACCTGTTGTGGCTGATGGGCCTGTGGAACACCTCGATGCTTTGAGATATCCCCAGGATTCATTCCATCTCCCATGGCTGCCTGAGATGAGAGATTATAAGCTGCCATTGCTTGAGGGGGCAGTCTTTGCATTCCAACAACATTCATTGGCCGAGGCACAGATCTATTTGACCCATGAGGACCAGGCATGCTACCAGAAACTGCATTTACCTGGCTCAAAACAAGTAAGAAATAAATTGGATCGATTAAAACTCTAAAGTAGAGCATGTTTAGACATACAACTTGTGAACAAGCTAGTATAAAACCATACTTTACCATAAATAGGTATGTTTAAAACCAAGGTAACTTAAATTTCATAAAGGAACAATGAAATCAAATGCACAAATCCCACTCAGCATATTATTCACACATATAGGAAGACCCATAGCACGAGGCTCCCACCTAGTGAAGTCTATGGAGGGCAAATGTATGCTGTCTTATCCCACAAACAGAAAGAATGTTTCCAGGATTTGAACCTCTAGTTCACAAGGCTACCTTATCACGCACCAAGGCTCACGCTCATATTATTCACACACACAAATATTTAAGCTCAGCAAGGAACCAGACAATCATATGCACAAAAGGCACTTAGCATATTATTAATAAATAGTTATGTAATTATATCCGTCTTTTTTAATTATATTAGTATAATATCCAAACTAGTGCAACTCCGGAATTTATTACTCTACCATCTATGAATTTTGTAAGGAAAGTTATAATGGTCTTGATGATTAATGAGGAAAATATATTTTGTGCAAGTCTTACATAATTAAAATTAAATTACAAAAGTTGTATACATGAAAAATGACAACTTAATTTTATTTTATCATGAATCATATCCAAAATATAAGAATCATGCAAATTTATTTAATTAAATGAGATGTTTTCAAATTGAAAAGATATTTAAATAAATTACATAAGTCATATATGGCATATACAACAACTTACATAATTTTTAAGTCGGTCGCATATGTTATACACATTGCATAACTTTTAAAATTAAAAAAATTATGCAATCTGTTACGGCATAGATGACTTACATAGCGCTGTAATATTTTTAAATTTAAGGTAAAAAGGCATTTTATCTCCCTAATCCTTGAATTATTACCCTAGTTGCACTTTCTTCCTTACATATTAAATTAAGCATAATATACCCTAATTTAACACAATTCATTGTAATTTCCCCTTCCTATCCAATTTTGACAGTTAAATGTTCATGCCATCCACCTGATATTTGGGCAAAAGACAAAAAAGAGAAAGCCATGTTATTAAATCTTCACTGCCCTATGCAGAAAAATCTACACCATCATCTTTTCGAAAATTCTCTCATTTTTTATCGTGTAAACACAAGTTGTTGATTAAAACAGGGCTTTAAATAGTGCGCTATAGCAGTGCAGTAGAACAGAGCGGCCCTTAGCCACTACAGTGGATTCCATAACAGAGAGGATTAGTATAGCGGACCAATTAGAGGGCTGAATAACAGCAGTATGTGTTGATTTCAAAAAAGCCCTCTGAACAAAGACATTGGTTGATACCAGTGTTAACTGAAAGACATTGACTTGGTAAAGCTACTGGATTAATGGGGATCACTGGTCGAATCACTTGGGACAGCTTGGGACACGGTTCAGCCTATGAGGACTTGAAAAGATCAGAGGGGAGTGATTCAACTGGTTTTGGTGCAGTCCTGTCCAAGTGAATACACCAGTTTAGTCCAGTTCGGGACCTGTTTGATAATGTGGCACTGAGTTGATAATACCATAAATGATCCAGTAACTAAACTGATCCGCCTATGAGCCCGGTTTCCAGTCCAACTGACCAAGTCGAAACAGGTTTAATAACACTGGCTGAAACCTTTATAGTTGGAAGCTAATGTCACTATCGTAAGTCTTATTTTGTAATTGTGTTGTGTTGATTAAATAGATGGGTTGAAAAGCATCCTATGAATTAGTATTTTCACTTTTGATGTCTTGATCTAGTTTTTCATTCTACAGCATTGGATGCCAACAATCAAAAACAGAGATAATTTAATCTCATGGAGTAGGCACCCAGTAAGTAGGAGAAAGAAAATGAAACTTCATTCCACAGGAAGGGAAAGTAACAACATTTTAGTAGAAGTGGAGCTATGCATTTTATTTACCAATGATTCAGCATTATTTATGTTGCGTGAAAGAGGCATGTCTTTCAAATGGAAATCTTACAGAAATAAATTAAAAAAAGAACATACACTAATACATCTTTTCCAGCAAAACCAGATGAACTTGAGTGGCTTCTTGTTTAGTAACGTATTAGTAAGGCTATACTGCACTAAGTAATTCTACAATTTCTTCCTTAAATGCATCAAACAGAATGCTATTATTCTTTCTTTGGGTTTTCCCCCCTTTTCCCTTTTACTTGCTAATAGTTATCCATTTGTGGAAAGAAATGTCCGATGTCACAGATGCCAATATAAGGAAATTGCTGAAGCCCCAAGTCTAGATGCCTCTTCGTTGGAGTGACAAAACTCAAATCTAAAATACAGTTCTGAAATTTAAGCTTCAGAGATTGGATGTATGCCCAAAAGTCCCATGTGAAGTTGGACAGCAAGATGTCCACCATATGACACTAAAGAAGTACCTGATGGTACAGCAGCTCCCTTCTCCCTATGATAACAGGGCTTTTTACTTCTTTTTTTTTGTCTGTTAGACATTTCTTTCCAAATATTATATGCACTTGTGCATTCAACTCTATTAAAATCAACCATTAAATTTGATGGAAAGGGGAAATTACAATGACTTATGTTAAATTAAGATGTATTATGCTTAATTTGATATAACTAACTAACTAATGTACCCCAGTGGCCAGAGGCTCGCTCCTCACTATGCGAAGGTATGGGGGAGGGTTATTGTATTCAGTCTTACCCTTACATATGCAAAGAGGTTGTTTCCGGATTCAAATCCATGACCAACCAGTCACCTAGGCACAACTTTACTGTTGTGCCAGGGCTGGCCGTGCTTAATTTGATATTTGAGTCTGGAAATGCAACTAGAGTAATAATTCAACGAGTTAAAGAGTTTTTACTCTTAAATTTATGATATAGTTTTGTTGGTTGATTGCTAAGTGTTCTTAATAAAAAATTTATTTTACATTTTATAGGCCCTAAACATAACATTTGAGAGTAAAACATCAAATTAGTCCCTAATATAAACACAATTCAATCAAGTCCTTGATATTATAAAATAGAAATTTTGGTCCCTAACTTTTCACAATTGCCAATTAATTTGATCCCTTAAATTGACACAAGTCATTTTGGTTTGTAACATTACAGAATCCATCAATTTGGTCCATAAATTTAACAACTATTGTTAATTTGGACCCTGAATTTGATGTTACGGACCAAATTGATTGACACACAACAAATTTAAGGACTAATGTGCATCAAATTAGGAGAAAAATTATTATAGTTGTCAAAATCAAGGATCAAATTGACAGATTCTTAATATTAGGGGCTAAAATGGCCAACAGTTATTAATATAAAAAACTAAAATTTCCTTGTCATAATTTCAAGGACTAAAATGACTAATATATGTAATTTCAATGACTAATTTTAATAATTTACTCAACCATTTGAATAGAAATAATTTCAAAATTGGGTTGTCATATTTCTAATAAAAAACTTGAGCTTGTTAAATAATTATTTCTTTTCAAACAATTACACATTTAGGGTTTTTAAGACTTACATAATTTTATATTAAGAAATATGTATGTTGTATATATTGTGTATGACTTGCAGAGTTGTAAATTAAAAATTATGCAAGCCACATATGACATATAAGATTTAAATAACTTTTGGTTTTTATATTTTTTTAAAAACTTACTAATTATCTAATTAAAGAAATAATCTAGGAAAATTGTATATTATGGACACGACTCATGGTATAATGAAGGTTTAGGTTGTCATTTTTCCTGTGTACAACTTTTGTAATATAATATAAATAATAAAATTTAAATATTTCAACTATGACTTGTATAAAATATATTTTTCACAATATTCATTAATACCAACTCTGACTTATCATTACCAATCCACAGATGATACGAAGGACTTACTCTAATTTAATAATAAATCCAAGTCTGATAAAATTGAACATGAACTGTACCAATATGGTAAAAAAAAGCCAGCTATGTTCTATTAGACATAGCAAAATCATTGAAAATGTTCATAAACATCATGGCACCATGTAATTGAACTTTATTAATGTTAATTATCATCTACATAATCTCCAAGCAGATCCCTTATCTGAAAGAAATATAAAACTAGCAAGTTAATGCATGGATACTTTTAAATTTTACATTAATTTTAAAATATAGTAGAAACATATCAATATTGTTAAACAATGGTGAAATTACATATCTTAAGATAAGTATAATGAGAAACTTATCCATTGCAAATATTAAGAATTATATTTTATTAGATAGGAATAGATTAAACAGATAATTTTTTTTAAAATTAAAAAGGAAATTACAAAAATAGTTTTTTTGAATCAAAACACATTATCTCTATGTCTATTAATTTGATATGGTGTGTTAAAATTCAAAAACTAGAAAACTAAATTCAAATAGAAATTTAACTAAGTTTAAGCAATAATATTTAATAATATAAAATATTTTTTAAAAATGGGAGATACTTGATTTAAGAGAAGCCATATGGCTTTCAGAGAAAGAAAGTGACTCCTAAAAGTTCTCTTTTTCAATAATAAGTACTCAGATGTCAGATTTATAATTGGATGGACTCCATTACATATGGGTTACCCAAGATAAATTCAATCTATTCTATTTTTTGCAATCAATTCTCAATTTGTATACAAAAGGAAAAGCAAAACAAGGTTATTTCCTTGGAAGGTTATAAGGAGGATTTTATTGAATGAACAAAGGAAGAGTTGAAGTTCAAAATAGAAATTCTGGTTAACATTATTCGGCTGGAGCTTCATGTGGTCATCAATTAAGTTTCAAAATAATATACCTTCCAAAGATATCATAAATTTATTTAAACAAGTGTTCACCCTCCCTCTATCTGTCCCCCCCCCCCCCCTCTTTTTCTAGTCCTCGTATATTCCTCCTTATATAATGCCTATTTACCCAATCTCATTTCCTTAACATCTTAAAGCATTTGTTCATTGACAAATGAAAAAGTAATTTATCATTATAAATATAACTCCTTATCATCCTATAACTCTGATTAACCATAAATTTTTCACACAATAAAAACTCCAGCTGTGGCTACCCACATATCAACAAATTCTTTATATTCTATTCACCAACATTGCATGCAAATATTGTTTAGATGATTATGGCAATAAAGAGGAATTGACTAAACCACCCACCAAGGCACTGAACCCAAAGTCATAACATAAATTGTATGTACACAATTCAAGGTACATCAAACATTTGAAAATGATCCTTCATTCCTCTAAATATGCAATACTCTTACAATTTGAAGTACTGCCTTATCTTAAAAAAAAAATAATGAGCCTTAATTTCTCTAATGTTCATTGCTCCTAGTAAACTTCAGTCTATAAGATTTCATTAAAAGATGATTACGATTTAAGGACAAATATTATCCACTATTTTGACATGCCCTGCTCTATGAAAATTTTAAATCTATAACGAGACTAGTAAGATTGAGATAGGCCAACGATATATTAAGTATACACAATTGCTATTTAGAATGATATAGTAGCAACAAATTTTCAACCATCATTGCTTACCGTTTGTGAAGGTGGCAGATTGGTTGTCCCTTCAAGATCAGTTGTAGTGTCCACTGGACGAGTGGGATAATTTACAATTTTCTCTCCAAGTTGGCAGGGTACAAGTGCACTGAGCATGATTTTACAGAAATGTTCAGTTAAAGAAAATAAACATTGGTGGAATAGTGCTTCATGAGGACAAGAACAATTTTTTTTTATAGAACACAAAATAACTGCACGAACATTTTTGTTTATAAATCTTCCAAAACAAAATTTTAAATAAATTAGAAATAATCAAGAATGATAGGAACAGGTCTTATCCATTGAATTTAAGAATAAAAGCCAACCCAGAATAACCAACAATGGGAAGGCAGAATCTTACTTTCGTCCAGGTAATGGTTCAATTTTGAAATACCTGGCAAACAGAGCATAAGGATGCTTGTCAGATAACAGCTGAACTACAAAAACGGAACTAATATAACCAAAAGTCACAATGCACAGTCCTTAACTATATTGATACAACAAGATAGCAACCACATCATTTTCAGTGCACCATAGGCAATATATCAAGAAATAGAACATACATGGGGGAAAACGTAAAACTAAGTGAAGATTTCAGTAAACATTGAAAAACCAATAACTTAAAAAACTTAAAATCATACTTTTCAAGGTTAGACACACATAATAGACACAAGAACAAAGGAGAAGAGAAGGAGTCCTACTCATGCTCCAAAGCTTGTGCTGCTGTTAAACGCTTACGAGGATCATATCTGCACATAAATACACAATCCATTATTAAATGTAAAAACATTAATGTGCCTTCATTGTAAAGCATAAGCTTTTGGGTCTATAACATACTATTAGAGCCTCTATGATCAAGTGGCCTAGAGTTCAATCATTGCTGCCTCCATTCTTATAAATAAAAAAGTTGAAACTAAGTATAAGGTAGGTGGGCTTGTGCATGACCCACTTCATATCCAAAAGATTTGTTTGGAAAGTGTTAAATATAAAAATACTCATGACTTTTCTCTAAAAGCTAAGCTTTGGGGATGGTTGATTTATCCTATCATTTTAAAAAGAAAAGGAGAAGGAAAAAGGGGGGGGGGGGGG
>NC_038241.2:37971040-37985267 GCF_000004515.6 Glycine max
CAATTTTGGATTACTCAAATGGAAAATGGAACACATCATTTTTCATTTTCTGTATGGGCATAGCAAAAATAAAATTTTAAAAATGTAAGAAGGAAAATACTTACTCAAGCATCTTTGACAAGAGGTCATATGCAGGGCTTTTTGGAGACAGGTGTACAACATTATAGAGACCGGCATTGTCACTTTACACACATAAGAAAGAAAATCCGTTAATTTCACGGTAGAAAAAAATCAAATTAATTTTAAAATTCAAAGAGTAATAGGTTAGTAAAGGAGGAAGTAAGGAAGGACTACATACTAAAGGAAAAGATGATCCCTACATATAATTGTATAATCACATAAATAATGAAAATTGGTAGCATCACCTACAATAGTATCAAAAGATCTTACTATTTGTGTCCTTGTATATGTTGCACATCTTGTTGCCAATGTGGAAGACTTGCTAAGGAAGGCCACTTTTCTAATGTGGGATGGCCTGGCACAGTAACAATGTCCTGTGATATAGCTCTAGAATATTCATCAACAGAATGAATGTCCAGCAGCAGGGAAAAAGAAAAACTCTAAGCAAATAAATTACCTAAAACCTTAAATATCTTGTCAAGTTGGTCAAGCTGCATAGAGAGAACAACAATTATACAAAATCCAAAAGGCGAAGACTACACTAATATAAAAATTACTTCAACACCAACCTAAAGAAAACTAAATCAACGGCACAGAATTCAACTACAGAACCAGAAAGCTATAAGTTATTGCATCAAGTACCTGAAAGGGATTTGATGTAGCTTTGACTTCTGCCCCTTGAAATAGTGGCTTCAAGGTCAACAACTCAGCAAAAATGCATCCCATAGCCCACATATCTAAATGTATATTTAAGGAAAAATGATCGAGTACTGGACCACTTTTAGAATAGTGAGAAAATGCTACAGACACATTCAGTTACTATACACTATAGACAAGTTTAATTGTGGATTATGTGTACCATAGTGGAAGCTTCCCCCAACATCCAAATGGATAAATTAATATGTAAATATTATGTCAATCTTGTGGACATCTCATTTAAGCAGGTGTCAGCAAAAACATGGCTCATTTAAGCAGGTGTTTCAAGTCAAACTGGGGATAACAGAACCAAAAAACATGTAACTATGAAGCTAACTATGCCACAGCACAGCAATTCCTTGACTGGCAAATATGAATGAAACAAAAAAGAAAATCACCTTGATACCCAACACATAAAGAAAGTAAAGCTTTAATAAAAGGATACCAACAGCACTGGTATAATGTTTTGCTCCAAGAAGCAACTCAGGTGCACGATACCAAATGGTTACAACAACCTGCATGTTAGTATCTCTTATATTCAAGAAACCAATAATCAAATGAGAGCAAACAATGTTTAAGCAACCCATGTGTGCGGAATCAAAACACTAGAGAACGCTAGCAGACAAGGTAGTTCAAGAAGGTAAACTTCAAACCAACATATCCATCATTCTGCTTGTGAAAGAAAGCTGGGATAGTATGCACCTCTATTCTAAGGATTTCCTGTCTACATTATATACTTAGCCAGACTTTGGTTTCTTAGATCCTAAGATTTAATGTGTGTGCAAGTGCACATGCAGGTCAAGATTTCTTACATATATCAATGACACAACAGATATAAAACATGTTGATGAAAATGAAAAAATGCCTCGTATGGTCATATCCAGACCAGATAAGGCGTTTAGGCCAAATAGGTAGTTGTCTAAGGTCCCCAATCATTTTTAAAAAAAGTTATACATTTAAAAAATTATATATTGTTAATTTAAATTATTAGTGATAAGTGTAACACATCACAAATTCAATTGAAGATTCTTTTCATATTTTTTTATTTTATGTACATATTAGGTTAATTTATTTCTTCTATTGAGAGCCAATTTGAACAAAATTTAGAATATATACTTTATTTCTATTTGACTCAGAGATTTCAATTTTTTTTTTTGGGGGGGGGAGGGTCTTGTAAAATCAGGGACTATCATGATCAACGTTTACAGTGTTTCTCTAGATGCATCGCATATAAAATAAGTTTAGCAAAATTGATTAAATCCTATTGGAGATTAACTATGTTGCAAAATAGATTAAATGTATTAAACCATATTATCTATTGATAATGAGATTTTAAAATTACTTCATTTTAACATTTTGACTAATAATTTATTATATTAAACTAGGCCTAAGTACCTATCTTCGATTCCTACAAATCAAAAAATAAAAACTAGGCCTCAAATATAAATTTTGCTTAACAATTCTAGACGCAGCCTGAGTCATACCCCATTGTCAGATAACGGCTTCAGAGGAGCTTGATATATCCTCGCAAGTCCAAAGTCAGCAATCTTAACAACTCCATGTTCCTCTCCTTCACCCATAACCTGGCCAAAGAAAGTTCAATCAACAAAAAAAACAAAGTACACTAATCAAAACTTGAGAAACAAAGTTGAAATTTCGAAATACTAACGACTATAGCTAGCATTAAAAGAACGAGTCAGTGTACAGCGGCAAGGAGGCAGCCAAAACCATACCAATATATTCGATGGCTTCAAATCACGATGTATCATCCAATTACTACGCAACCAAAAAAAAATGCAAAATATTATATCTATTTACAAAAGGAACACTCAAAAAAAAAAAAAAAATACGAGTGATGTTCAAATTCAGTTAATAATTCAGACCTGTGCAGATAGCTTAGTCCATTGAGCAACTGCCAGAGCAAAGACTTAACAGTGTACTGATTAATGGAATGGTTGAGTTTGTCCCTGTGATGCCTAATAATTTCCTGCCATATTTCACACAGCAATTTATTTCACACCCAACAGAAAAGAAAAATGCTTCTCGATGGAAGGATATACCAACATAGAGATCGTGCTCGGCGTAATCGAAGGCGAGGTAGAGAGACATGTCGGCGTGGTTGATGTGTACGTTGACGAGCTTGACGACGTTCTCGTGCGTAATCTCCCTCAGCAACTGCAATAACAAAAGAGAGAGAGAGGAGCGGATGAAAAATTGCGTTGAAAGAGGAAAGGAAAAGGTTAGGTTAGGAATAGAGTTAGTTACCATGATTTCGCGGATGGCGGTGGGGGAGACGCCGTCGCCGTCCTTGGATTGCTTGAACTTTTTTATGGCAATGGATTTGGAGGGAGTGCCAACGGGGGATTTGGTTCGGGCGAGGAAGACGAGGCCGTAAGTGCCTTCGCCGATTTTTCCTAAGAGATCGTACTGCTGCACCCACTCCGCCCTGCTCCACCGGCTCCCACTTCCGTCCCCCATCTCTCTTCTGTTCTGTTCGATCGCAAGGGGATAGGCAGCAGCGTCTGAAAATTGAAAGGGTTTTTGTTAGAGCAAGTATTTATTCATTTTTTAGGAAAAAAAATATTTAATAATATTTATTATTTACTAAAATATTTTTTATTTAATATTTCATGTAATTAATACTTTAATTAATATTTTTAAGGCAGGAACCTTTCAATAATTACATGTCCAGGTGAATTACTTTAATCATTTATAAGTTAATTTCACAAGTTGGTTTTTTATATGAAATTATATGTATTATGTATAATAAATGATTTCGTCAGAATCGAATAAAATTACTATGAAATTATAAGTTAATCTCATGTGATTATGATTACAATGAGAAAATATATTTCAAAACAATAAAATATATTTAATGATTACACGACTGTAATATTATCCTAATTAATTGTGAAAATTGAAATGATTTTATTGGAGTGAGTATTCATTGTAGCGATAAAAAAAAATAATGTTTGATATTATTTATCATTTCACGTAATTCAAAATATTTAATAATTGTATTTAATATATTTTATTAATATTTTTAAGCAAGGAATCTTTCAATAAATCCACGTTAAGAACATATTTGCTAAGTCGCTTATAAATTAATCTGACTAGTTTATTAGTTGAATTTTATGTATAAAATTATAAGAATTTTTCATGAAAAGTAATTTTGCTTAAGTTGTGTAGGATTTTTGTGAACGATAAATTTTTCTTTACAAGTAGTTAACATATTTATATGTACAAGATTCATGTTTGAAATCATGAAATAGACTAAAGCAACCTTATACTGGTTAATCAAACATTTGGTGATAACTTATCATGAAATTAATTTTTTTTTTTAGCTTTTAAGTTTAGTGGTATGACATTATATAATATGATCGTTGTGTTGAGCACGTGATCAGAATGATCACACATTGTTGTTTTAGCTTAATTAATAATAACGAATTAAAGTCCTAAATATGTATATGTATTAAATATTTAAGTTATGTTTGGATTGGTGGCCCATAGAAGGAAACTAATTTGATTGTTTGATTTTTAAAAATAAGAATGAAACATAAGGAAAGTAGATGGATCGTAATCTATTTGATTGTTTAACCCTCATTTTCTACCTCTCAAATTTAGGGTGTGTTTGATGGGGAAAAAACTTTAGATTATAAAATAACTATTTTATCTTTACAAAATTAAACCTAATGCTAAATCTCTTAATGATAATACATTTAAATAAGAATAATTTGAAATTTAAAAAGTTATAATTCATTTTATTTGGTTCCTTTTTATAAAATTAATCTACTATGGCTATGTTAGCAAAAGTTAATCGATGAAAAATTAATTGGAACTGAAAATTAGTTATAGCTGAATGACTTGTAGTATAAATTTATTACACCGTCTTATTGATTGTAAGGGGATGTTTTAGTTGGAAAAAAACTTTTAGTTTTTCATATTTAATATTCATTTTAAAACATTAACATTTAGAGAAAATAATACTTCCCATAAATATTTTTTAAAAGCTTTCCACAAAATCTTTTTCATAATTTGGTGAAAATTTTATTTTTCTGTTTTTTTATCATACTAATAAAAATATCATATTATTCTTATTATACTAAAATAAATAGTAAACATATTATGTAACTTTTTTATTGTTGAGAAATTTATATAAATATTTTTAATGGTCAATAAAACATATTTTATTGAAAAACGATTTCAAGAATCATGATGTCTGAACATAAATTTTTTTCCTATTAGACTTTGGAAAAAATTATATATTAGAATGGCGGATAAATATAAAATAAATAATATGGGTATATTTATAAGATATTTTTATATAAAATCTATTTATTTTATTAATAAAGTATACACCCATTATATTGATTGTTAATACACTCTAATAGTTAAAAGGGATTAATTAAGTTTTGAGTCTTTAAATTGTGGGTTTTGAATTTTTTATTCTTAAATTATTTAAAAAAAAATTGGTCTTTAAAGATTTTTCTTGTTATTATGAATGGTTCCTACCTTAATAATATTTGTTAAGTGTAGAATTATCTATTTAAATGACTACGAATATTAGATTGTAAATAAGAGAAAAATGAATAATTATTTTTGTTTTATAATTATTCTCCTAATGTAATAAAACTTATTTAATCTGTCTTATTTAAAAGATGACATTAACATAAATATAATTTTTAATAACAACAAATGTTTTTTGGAGGTTAATTTTTTTTAAAAAAATAATTTAAAAATAAAAATTTCAAAATGCACGGAAAACTAAAAACTTAATTAATCTTAATTAAAATATCTTTGAAGTGTAATATCTAAATATTATAATAACAAGATCTTAACTTATGTAACTAAAAAGTAATAAAGAAATTGAATGGAAAATAAAAAATTAAGGTAAAAGAGATGAGGAGAGAGAGAAAGCGTGGACGCAGAACAGCCGCAAAGCTTGCAACTAACGCTTACCTCACTTCTTCGTTCTTCCACCCTCTTCTCTTTGTTTCCCACTCCTCATTTCTTTGGCGATGAAACCAAACTCAAACCCAAGTCAATTTCAGTGACTCAATTTGAATTTCGTTCAATCTGATTTTCGCTTCTCTGGTTACAATGTTGCACATTGCTTTAGCTGCACCGGTCTCTCCCACCGTCGTCGCTTTTCACCGTATGTTATCTTCTTCATCTTCCTCTATCATTCATCATTTCACCCACTCACAACTACGAGAAAACCGGGGGAAAGTTATCGGTGTTTTTATTTTTTTATTTTTTCTACTTTTAATAATTACATTGCATCAGCATTATCGTTGCTGTTTCAGGCGGAGCGAAGCAATGGAGCGCGCTAATTCCGAATTTTCGGAGAAGCAGGGGAATCGGTTCGTCCGTGTTCTCAAGTTCTCTCAGGAAACGATTGCAATTGCGGTTTTTCGCTTCGGGAGAAAATGGCGGCAATGGAGGTGTTCTGGAGGAGATATCTGAAGCCGAAAAGGAGCCTACGAATTTTGCGTGGCCGGATAACAAGGTTTTCGAATAGTTACAGTTTCTCTTTTGGATATCGGATCTATTTGCATGCGTGATTGGCCTGGGGAACCTGCGTTCCAGGTTGTGTTTGAAATTTCATCATGGAATTCACAGGAAAAGAATTATTTGATTGCAGAAACCTAGGGTTTGCATATTAGGCGGTGGATTTGGGGGCTTATATACTGCTTTAAGGTTGGAATCATTGGAGTGGCCTGATGATAAAAAACCACAGGTAAGTTGTCTTCAAAATCACGCTCTCTTATGGAATTTCATTTCATCAGATAACAGGTTTATATGACTGCTGATGTCTCTTGGTTTGATAGGGCATTAAAACTCTATGATTGCTTGTGCTCATATTGTCAGTATCTGTAAAAAAAATTCGATGCAATGGACATATAAATGCGTGTTACCACTGATGCAATAGGCATTTAAACCCGTAAGATTTACTCTGTTTGTTCAGAATCATAATCATTTTAAACTTCAGATATGCTTCTAAATTTCATGAACCAATGATAACACAAGAAGATATGTTCACTTAGTCTTTAGCTCACCGTTATTTTGACTTAATAAATATCATTTTATTGTCCTATACTCGGCTAAAACTACCTACCTTATGTTCAGTTATATAGGCTTCCTTAACCTAAAGCTGCTAACTGCTAAGTTCTAGTGCTTGCTTTTACATTTCTTAGCTCAGGATAATCCTCCAATTCAATTCACTCAACTGCATGGAAGTTGATATAAAAGCCATGATAGAAGGAACTTAGGAGCCTCTTCTTGGATGAAAGGCTGTGTCAGTACATCCACCAATGAAACAAAAAGGAAAAAGAATCACAGCAGTATCTTTAACATTTGCGAATGACTGTTTGATCAGAAATTATTTTCTTCTTCTATTACAACTATGATTACAATGTCTTATATCCATTCCCGGTGACTTAACTGTTAGGTTTTTCTATACACTTTTTGTTTACTTGTGATGTTTTAATAAAATAAATTCTTTGTTGAATATGGAGCAGATTGTTCTTGTCGACCAGTCTGAACGTTTTGTTTTCAAGCCAATGTTGTATGAGCTTCTATCTGGAGGTATGCTTTATTAAACCTAAACAACAATTGTGGTTTTCTTCTTTATTCCAAAATAATTCAACAGAATTACATTATGGCATGCAGAAGTGGACGAATGGGAAATAGCTCCTCGTTTCTCAGATTTGCTGGCAAACACTAGTGTGCAGTTTTTCAAAGACAGAGTAAAAGTTTTGAATCCCTCTGATCATTGGGGAATGAATGGATCCAAAGCATCTAGTTGTGGAGGAACTGTTCATCTTGAAAGTGGTCTTCTTATTGAATATGACTGGTACAATCTGCACTGTTTAAGTACCTCAGTGTTTTCTGAGAACAATTATTTTTTATACCAGTAATGTGATATGTTTTTCGCTGGCTCTGTGTTCTGCATATTAGCTTAGTTTCTTCAATTTGTAATTGATGGGTAGCATACTACATTTGTATTTTTTTTCTGTTATTTTCTTGTGACCGTGCTTAATGCTGACAGCTGATTAGAATGTTTGGGTAGGATCTTTTGATGTAGTTTGCTGAAATGCTCCTTTGTGTACTTAAATCATCTGTAAAAGAAAAATGAATTTTCTTATTGTTAAATGAAATAGAAATACATTTGTAGTGTTATGGTAAATAGAATTGCACCATATCTGTTGATTTGAACTTTTTCTTTTCTTCACACTGGACAGCCAGGCTGGTTCTTGCGTTGGGAGCTGAAGCTAAACTGGATGTTGTACCAGGGGCAATAGAATTTGCAATTCCTTTCTCAACGCTAGAAGATGCACGTGTGAGTGCTCTCAAATATTTAATATCTAGGACAGTCTATATCTTGCAATATTTATACTTCATTGATTTTTACATGCTTGTCTCTTGTTACAGAAAGTCAATGATAAATTAACAAAATTAGAGAGAAAGACCTTTGGTACGGACTTTCAAATTAGTGTGGCTGTTGTTGGTTGTGGCTACTCTGGAGTTGAATTGGCTGCAACACTGGCAGAGCGATTACAAAATAGAGGAATTGTGAGAGCTATTAATGTTGAAACAATGATTTGCCCAAATGCCCCACCTGGCAATAGAGAAGTTGCACTAAAAGTAAGTTGGTTAGATTTTATATTCTATGCTTATTGGAGCCTGAATATCTGTTTTGTACAACTCTGAAAATCATATGCAATTAGGTGATGATCCACTATGAATATGATGTTGGCTTTGTATTTCCTTCTATGGAAGACAGTGAGATTCACTGCTCTCTTCAAATAATTATTTTCCCTATTTCATGTTAATAAAGTTTAACAGAGTGAAGCCAGATATTTAGAGCTTTATGTGCAACAATTTTTTAGGATGTTGAATAAAATTTAATTTGTCTAGTAACTTCAAAAAATATATGCTTAAATTAAAATGTGATCGTTTATTGCCTGGGTTGAAGAAATGTAACCCAATGTAATCCTGATCATCATATAAGGCAAGATGATCCTTGCTCAAATTAGGTGTTGCTTCTTCTTTTAGTAGGACATAGCTAAGATTGAAAACTATTTTCTTCGTAAGCCTCATGATGCCTAAGTAAACATGTTTAGTACTTTAGTCATTTATAAGGACTCAATAATTTTTTGATTAATTATTTGGTAGGCCCCTATATATATATATATATTTTTTTTTTTATTTTTTTTTTTAAATTTCAAATAGGTCCCTAAACCTTGAAATTTGTCGGTGAATCTCTATAAATTTTTAATTTTTCAATTATTTTTTTGACACTATAGTAAGTACTCTAGTGGTATTGTGTGATTCATGTAGTCAACCTCACCTAGTGGGATAAGGCTCGATTGTTGTCCTCGCATAATAAGTACTCCTATTACAAATTTTAAACCATAGGGACTTATTTGAATTTTCTCAAGACATAGAGAGAGCTGCATAGTAATATATAAACCTAATTGTTTACCCAAAATATTCTGAAGAAGAAATTCTGAGCAGTTTGGAATTATATAATTTCCTTTCATGTAACTTCACTCCTATTCTGTAGTTAACTCTTGACGCCCATTTTTAAATAGATTTATTGCAATCATATAAGCATTAGCCCTAATTGAATGCTACATGGGTGCCACTCGATGAAATTGAAAACAATGTTTTTCAAACCATCTGCTTGAAGTCCTGCTTTCAATGTTGAAGCTTCTCCAGCATGCAACTAACCTGTTTCCACAGCTATTACTGCTTTAGTTTTTGCATGTCATTCAATTGTATTCCTCTTGCCTAATTCCATTACCAATGTTATAGCAAGTAATGCTTATGTTTTCTGAAAGGAAACACTGTTCTATGGATGTTAGGTTCTTTCATCAAGGAAAGTCGAACTTTTATTGGGTTATTTTGTCCGCTGTATTCGGAGGCTCAGTGATTTAGAGTCTTCAGATCCCCTGACAGGAGTAGATGAAAATAGTACTGAAGTAGTGCCTGATTTTGAGAAATATATATTGGAGCTACAACCTGCTGAAAGGGGAATGCAAAGCAAAATCATTGAAGCAGATCTGGTATTGTGGACTGTTGGAACCAAGCCTCCTCTTCCTCAGCTGGAACCTTCAGATGAACCATTTGTAATTCCACTTAATGCCCGAGGACAAGCTGAAACAGATGAAACACTTCGTGTCAAGGGTCACCCCCGGATATTTGCCCTTGGTGACTCTTCTGCGTTAAGGGATTCAAATGGAAGGATTCTTCCAGCCACTGCACAGGTGTAACTGCTGCTTGATATCCTATGACATGTATATAATTTTCAGGATAACATCATATTTATTTTCTGATTGTTTTCCTTTACCTTGCAGGTTGCATTTCAGCAAGCAGACTTCACTGGTTGGAATTTGTGGGCTGCAATCAATGGGCGTCCACTTTTACCATTTAGGTACTATTGCATTCAGTTTGTTTGATTATTCTGTAATCTACACACACACTTCTAATGCTATATCTGTTCCTATTGGGGGTGCCAGGTTTCAGAATCTAGGTGAGATGATGACCCTGGGAAGAAACGATGCTGCCATTTCTCCGAGTTTTATTGATGGGCTGACCTTAGAAGGTTCCATTGGTCATACTGGTAAGTTGGCCCCATGTGCCATTCTTCATTATGTTAGTTAAAAAATAAAACAAAGAAGAAAACAAGTTTGAGCTTTTCTGTTTTTTCAGCGAGGAAGATAGCTTATTTGATCAGGTTACCAACGGATGAACATAGGCTTAAAGTGGGGATTAGCTGGCTTACAAAATCTGCTATTGATTCTGTGTCATCGCTACAAAGTACCTTGTACAAGGTCCTTTCGGGCTCTTAGCTTCTTATTGATGTATCATGTATATAGCTTGGCTGAAACATAGATTCAACTCTAAAATACAAGATTCAGTACAGCAATTATTAATGATAATAAAAAGAAATACATGATCGAGTTGGAAGGGTCTGCTTTATTTAATTTTAACTTCCATCTTCTGCAAGCAATTTTTGTTTTTGTCAACAGATTTTTCATTGAAAATGCTCAGCCCATACATAAACAAACATAGGAGGCTAAAGGAAAAACACTAAAACAGTGCATAATGCATAAACAATAGAAAATCAAGCACCCATGTTCAAAGCTATATAACTAAATACTAACTGTTATAATGTTAGTATTTAGCTATATATGTTCATTCCCCGGCTATTTGCTTCCTGCATCTTTTTGAAATGTTTTTTTTTTTTTTTTTTCTTTTTTACCTTCCAAATTGGCCAAGGCCACGCAAGCAGTAAGCAACAACAACAGCATGTTTTCGTGGGCAATGCTTTGTGCATGTGCTGGTACACCAGCACAACACAATTTTGTTATTCCGTAAAGTTATGATTTTTATTTAAAATTTATGTATGTAAAAAAATACATTATTAGATTAAAATTAATTGTAATAAGGTTAAAAAATATTTTAGTAGATTTATGTTAATAAATTTATGATTTTTATTTATAATTTATATATGTAAACAAATTAATTATTAGATAAAATATAATTGTTACAAAATTTATTATCTGAATTTACATGTGTATTAAATATACATTAGAAATTTTAATGTTATATATAACGACATTAATTATTTTATAATATATTTGATTTATTAACTCAGTTGGTTAGAATATCTTGTTAATAACGCGAAAGTTATAAGTTTGATTCTTGCATGGGTTTGGGCCACTTATGGATTGACCAATCAGAAGGACAAAATTGAAATTGTGCTGTTGTGCTGGATACAATAGCAATTGTGCTGGGTGTACAAAACAATACCCAGTTTTCGTTGTCAGTTTTGTTGTTTTGGGCTTTTAAGGCCCTGTTACTATAAATGATATTAAATAGGCTTTTCTATTCTCACTCAACTTTCTGTTCTTTTCACCCCATTCTTTGTTTAGTTTTGCAATTTTCAAAAATTCTCCTGACGGAAAAATACGCAACGTAATTCCGTTGAGAATAGCAGTTCTCTATTAAATTCATCTATTTGGGGGGTTTGTCTCAAATTATGATGTTGCATTCCCAAAACCCTATGAATATTTTTTAACTAGAAATGTTATTCCTGGACATATCTACAAATACGTTTGGTTATTTTTTAATATTTCTAGGAATATTTTTTAAATTTTAGTGGGGTTAAAAAATAACTTCCCACTCATGTAACTTTCTCGTCCCCTTGTCATGGGAATAAAAAATAGTGTAAACAAGAAAATGCAACTTTTTTGAAAATGAAGAAGATCAAGAAATATTTTTTGATAATCTCTTAAAAAAACATGTAAATAAGGATTCTCACCTTCGTATTTTAGGAAAAAAAATATTTTTAAATAAAATTAATAAAATTAAATGATGTCAAATAATTTTTTAATTAGTGTGAATATATATATTTTTTACTTATATTTAAGAAGGGAGGAATTATTCTTTTTGAAGATGGAATGGGTTGTTCCCTTCCTATTTGTTAGTTGCTGTTTTTTTTTTTCTAAGAGAGGAGTTTATTTTGTTTTCTTAATTATGTGTATAAGAAATTTTGTTAAGAGAAATAAAATTGATTTAGATAATTTTTACATTACGAAAGGATTCATTTTTAACTATCTATCAGAATATTCTTTTTGGAAGGTTATATCTCAATGTTATCCTTGGTATATAAAAAGAAAAAAAAATACCAATCATTGTAACCTCAATGATATTATATTGAAGAAACAATTGATCCTTCATCTCATGGTAATCATCATATAAAAAAATTATTCTAAAAAACTTTTAATTTTAATTTTTTAACATAACATTAATTACTTTTTTCTACTTATATCTTTTACAATATTAATAATATATACTACAAAACAAAAAAAAAATTAGCGATAACAATATTAATTTTATATTATTATTTTCTTTTATTTAATTATTAAATCTTATTAATATGTATAAAATATCGACCATAATTATAATGAGACGGGAGAAAATGAGTAATACTTCTTATTTAAGATTGTGGCAAAAAGGGGATTTTGTCTTTGGTGAAGTGGTGTAAGATTGTGGATATTAAATGAATCATTATTGATATTTTAAAAGTTAGATTGGCTTAATGGAAAGGTTCTATTTTCTTTTTTTTGGAGGAAATCCTCGTGAAGTCAAAATCATTCGGAAATGAATAGTCTCATTTTGTCATTAAGGGTCGCTAAGGCAGTTGGCACAAATCACATGCTCACCGATCCAGAAAGATCTAAATTATGAAATTCATTTCCTGCTACTTATTTTTAATTAAGAAGGGATATTAAAAAAAAGTAATACAGTGTGAAAATGAGTGGCTTCTGAACCAAAGCAAGGTCCTAATAAGACGTTTTAATAACTTCTTGCTTGTTATATGGTGAAAATAATTTATCTGCATTTTTTCATCCAGGAAGGTTAACCACGTTTCGTGTCTTGCAGTCAGAACTAAAATATTAAGTACGAGGGCTAAGTCCTCCCTGTTCCTTTGATTAATTTCAATTTCCAAATCACAAGCTATCACTATTTTTTATTTCCATTTGCTATCATCCGGATAATATCCTCTATGCCTTTCATTTTTCCTTATTGATTTGCATTTTCCCCTCACATGTCGCCTTCTAAGATTAGTTATACGTTAAATCAAGATGATGATATATGTCTAACTTGAGCTTTCAGTGAACTCACATTACTTGCCTGTGCAACCAGTTAATTAACTAGTCCAGTTTAGATAAAAATTTAGTATTAAGTGAAGAAATTTTGAAAAAAAAGTAACATGAATTCAAAATTTTCTATTAAGTTACACTTATGCATTTCATCTTTCAAAAAAAGTAGATGATGAAAAAACTTTTGAAAATATTAAAGTACATATATTAATTGTAGAGAAAATAAATTATACATTAATAATGTAAAATAATTTTACACAATCATTCATAAGGTAAAAACAATTTCCATTGATAATACACAAATATCAAACTCCTAATTTTACGATCCAAAGGTCATGCCATGTGTGGACGAGTATTTTTTTTAAAAAAAATAAAAGTAAATATTAATTATATGATATACTTAAATATAAATATTTTAATCTCTTAAATTTACCATACATCATAATCTGCGCACCAATTCAATAATTATAAGTATAACTCTCCGTTCAATTATACTCCTTCCATTATATATTGATGTTTTAGCTTTTTAATTTTATTTCAAAAGTATTGAAGTATTTTTTTTACAAGAAATAGCTTTGTTCAAGTCAGATGAAATAATTATAAACTATTCCTCTGAAATCTAAATGTTTAATACAATTCTATATTAATATAGAATTTGAACTCAAAGATTAAAATATGTAACAATCTTATATTAGCAATTCATCTAGGTATTTGATAGTATAAGGAATATGTGT